>NC_057799.1:483609467-483791583 GCF_018294505.1 Triticum aestivum | reverse complement strand
GGGTATTAGGGTAGGTAGTTCTATACCGTATGTGCCCATGTATAGTCACCATACGGTATAGCCAGGTCGTGCAGCAGTTGATAGCGGAGTGGCGCACGATGTGTGGTAGTGGCACACGCATGATCTCGCTCGGCAGCAGCAGTAAACTGTATATATACCGCAGCCTTGAGCTTAATCAAAGTGTGTTGAATCTCATTCTTCTCTTCCCTCCTAACACTCGAGCCCGGGCGCGGCGGCGCGTTGTTGAGCACGGCGGCGGCCCGAAGCGGCGGGGGTAGAGGCGCAGGGCGAGGAGCACCCGCCGGAGGCGCTCGATGTGGCTCCCCCGTCACTCCTCCTTCTACGCTGACTGCAGGTGCTCCCCCGTGGCTCCTCCTTCTCCATCATTGCTATGCAGGGGTCGGCTGCAGTTCTACTCCAGGCCCTCTCTCTCTCTCTCTGACTGCCACTGCATCCATCATCTAGGAACCGCTACTCTTGTATAATATTTTTCGTTCGATTTGTTATCTCCCAGTGCTCATCTAGGTCTTCTGTTGCCGTTCGATTTGTTGCTGTTCTAGGGTTAGGATTTGCTATTGGATTGGTGACTGCCGTGAGCTGATAACCTGTCAGGTTACTATGATCTCCCGTCCCTGTTAATCGAGGTTGCTTTGCTGGTTTTGACTTTGCTCGGCCATCTCGTTGTAGGTGCTCATCTTATCCCCGCCTTTCTCTGTCCGTATTTTATTTTAGCTCCTGTATTTTGAGCATGGATTGTGCCTTAATAAATCTACTGTTATTGTTAGGCTTTTTTTTGGGGTGGGGAGGGGGAGGGGGTTTGCTTATTTTTGGTTTTCATGGTTTCAACTGGGCGTTGGTGGCGGTTTATGGTGCCGCACGGCCCGAGCTTAAACCAGAATTTTTGGCGGATCTTGTTCGGATTTGTGGGTCCGAACAGCTTCCAATCTTAGTTGGGGGTGATTTCAACATCATTAGGAGGAGAGAGGAGAAGAATAATGAAAACTTTGACGGCAGGTGGTCGTTCATGTTCAATACTATTATTGAAAGCTTGGATCTGAGGGAGATAGAGCTTTCTGGTAGAAAGTTTACCTGGGCTAACTCTTTGCCCAACCCGACTTACGAAAAGCTTGATCGAGTTCTTGCGAGTGTGGAGTGGGAACAGAAGTTCCCTCTTGTGACGGTTCAAGCTCTTTCACGGGGTTTTTCCGATCACACACCCTTGTTCGTTGACTCTGGGGAGCCGAACCACGTGGGAAACAAAAACACCTTTTCTTTTGAGATGGCCTGGTTCGAACGCGAAGGGTTCTTAGACCTGATCGCTAGGGAATGGGCGAAGGGTGTAGGAAGTAGGACCGCGGTTGAGCGTTGGCAAAATAAGATTAGGAGTTTGAGAAGCTTCTTACGGGGTTGGGCTAAGCACCTTAGTGGGGTGTATAAGATTGAGAAGGACAGGCTCCTCTCTCTTATACAGAATCTGGACGTTAAGGCCGAATCCACGGTTTTGATGCCTGCTGAGCTCCAGGTTAAAACTGAGGCAGAGAAGAGGTTGAAAGAACTTCTCCGCGAAGAAGAATTGAAGTGGGCTTTGCGGGCTAAGGTTCGCAAAGTGGTCCAAGGGGACGCGAATACTCAATTCTTTCATCTGATTGCTAATGGTAAGCACAGAAAGAAGAGAATATTCCAACTTGAACAAGATGAGGGCACTATTTTAGGATAGGATAACCTAAAAACATATATAACTGAGTATTATAGGCAGTTATTTGGACCTCCGGAGGATAATTGTGTATCCCTCGATGAGTCCAGAACTGAGGATGTGCCTCAACTTTCGGCTGCTGAAAATGATATTCTGGTTGCCCCGTTCTCGGAGAAGGAGGTGTTTAATGCTATAACACAGTTGAAAAATAATAAGGCTCCCGGACCGGATGGATTTCCGGTGGAGTTCTACAAGAAGTGCTGGCATATTATTAAGGGGGATTTGCTACCTATGTTTCATGATCTGTTCTCTGGACAGCTTCAATTATTTCACTTGAATTTTGGAACTATCACACTGCTTCCTAAGAAGACGGATGCTGTGAGAATTGAGCAGTTCAGGCCGATCTGCCTTCTCAATGTTAGTTTTAAAATCTTCACCAAGGTCGGGACTAATAGGCTCACACAGATTGCGCATTCTGTGGTGCAGCACTCCCAAACTGCTTTCATGCCGGACAGAAACATCCTTGAAGGGGTGGTCGTCCTTCATGAAACGCTCCATGAAATCCATTCCAAGAAATTAGATGGTGTAATTTTTAAGGTGGATTTCGAGAAAGCGTACGATAAGGTCAAATGACCATTTCTCCAACAGGCATTGCGTATGAAAGGTTTTGATGAAGCCTGGCGCCGCCAGGTTGAATCATTTATGCAAAAAGGGAGTGTGGGAATTAAAGTGAATGATGATATTGGTCATTACTTCCAGACACATAAAGGCCTAAGACAAGGAGATCCGATGTCCCCTATCCTGTTTAACATTGTGGTTGATATGTTAGCCATCTTGATAGGACGGGCTAAGGAGAATGGTCAAGTGGGTGGCTTGGTACCTCATCTGGTTGATGGAGGTGTATCCATCCTTCAGTACGCTGATGATACAATCATCTTTATGGAGCATGACCTGGCTAAGGCGAGAAATATGAAGCTGGTGTTATGCCTTTTTGAACAATTGACCGGGTTAAAGATTAACTTTCATAAGAGCGAGTTGTTCTGCTTTGGTAGAGCCAAAGACGAACAGGAGGCTTATAGGCAATTGTTTGGGTGCGACTTGGGGGATTTACCTTTCTCTTACCTAGGTATTCCAATCCACCATCGCAAGCCGACTAATAGAGAATGGAAGTGCATCGAAGACCGGTTTGAGAAGAAACTGAGTTGCTGGAAGGGCAAGCTCATGTCATACGGAGGCCGATTAATTCGGTGCTCACGAGTATGCCTATGTTTCTCTTATCGTTCTTTCAAGTCCCAGTTGGTGTTAGGAAAAGACTGGACTTTTATCGATCACGTTTCTTTTGGCAGGGTGATGATCTAAAAAGAAAATACAGACTTGCAAAATGGGATATCATCTGTAGACCAAAAGACCAAGGGGGTCTTGGTATTGAGAATCTTGAAGTTAAGAACAGATGCCTTCTTAGCAAGTGGCTGTGGAAGCTTTCTTTTGAGACTGATGCCATGTGGGCCCAAATCCTTCGCAGCAAGTACCTACAGACAAAATCCTTGTCCCAGGTCACAGTCAGGCCAACTGAATCGCCTTTCTGGAAAGGACTGATGAAAGTCAAACAATCTCTGTTTAATAGGACAAAGGTTGTTATTGGCAACAGCGCTAGTACACGCTTCTGGGAGGATACTTGGCTCGGCGAGACACCCTTGGCCATTCAATATCCGTCTTTATATCGCATTGTTCAACGACGTGAGGTGTTCGTTGCTACGGTGTTTCAATCCATCCCCCTTAATATTCAGTTTAGACGGTCGTTAGTGGGCAATCGTTGGGAAGATTGGCTCCGTCTAGTTCGGAGACTAATGGATGTCCATCTTTCTCAACAACCCGATGAATTACGCTGGAAACTGACTAGGTCTGGAGTATTCACGGTTAAATCAATGTATATTGATGTAATTAATTCGAGCTCCATTCCTACCTCCAAGCATGTTTGGGCTGTCAAAGTTCCTTTGAAAATAAAAGTGTTTATGTGGTTTGTCCATAAACAGGTTATTTTAACCAAGGATAACTTGATTAAGCATAATTGGACAGGACCTACGAGGTGTAGCTTCTGTGATCGGGACGAGACGATCAAACATCTCTTTCTTGATTGCCCGTTTGCCAGAGTCCTTTGGCGGACGGTTCACATTGCTTTTAATATTACTCCACCGAATTCTGTCACTACGTTATTTGGGACATGGCTCACTGGGATTGAGCCTGAATTAGCGAGACATATTCGTGTTGGAGTTTGCGCTTTGTTGTGGACTATCTGGACTTGCAGAAATGATTTGGTTTTTAACAGAACATCACGTATTCACTTTTTGCAGGTTATTTTCCGAGCCACGGCCGTGATCCGTTCATGGTCGCTACTCACTCCGATGGAGGCCAGGGAGCATTTGGTTACTGGATCTATCCGCTGGGAGATGGTAGCTCGGGATATCTTCAACCGGTTTGGATGTCGGTCATGTAATAGGATAGGCAATTAGTTTACCTATCTATCTTTAGCCAGCCGGTTGTGGCGTCTTATCTTGGCTAGTCTGTGTTTCCAGCCTCTTTAGCTCTGTGTGACCTGTCTTTTTATTACTTTTCAGTCGGAGACTTTGGAACCTTGTTGGAACCTTTTATTTCGTTAATAAGATGGCCGTATGCATCACTCTGATGCAGAGGCCGGGGAGATCCCCTTTTCGAAAAAAAAGTCATTCACCTATTTTACTAATAATGGACTATCTGTTGAGTATCTTTTTTGGAGCTAATCTTATATTTTCTTCAGGTTGCCACCAATGGGAATACAGCCAGTGGACTGCTTTTGCTTGTCAGCGACCAGAACAAGAACAAGTCAGTTCTATGTGTACATATTCAACTTTGGGGATGATTGGAGACTCTGTGTTCATAGTTTATATGGGTCATCTTTATATCTGAGCCATGGTGGCTGTGAGAGGTTTTTAACCTACTCAGAAGATCGAGCGAAGAGAAGCAACTGTCAGGGCTCAGGCTGCTGAATTGGTAGCTTATAGGGCATTCTGATTATACTATTATTTTGAACCAGAAAATTGTAATCGACTCTGCTGCCACCAATTTAATATATTTCAAATGTACATATATTTTTGTGGGAACAAGTTTCATCACTTCTTCACAGACTTCACGGCATTCTTAGTCGGGAGTAGCTTGGTAACAGCTTAAACTTCAGATCACTTGCTGTATAGGGTTGTCAGCAGCATAATAAAGTGTCCGAAGTTTATTCGCTATTTTTCTTTATATTGCAGGTAAGGCTCAATATATCTTTCAGTATGCAAATAATTTCCATTGATGACGATTTGTTTAAAAACTTCCATGTCGTTTTAAGAATATTTTTATCTTATTACATTATTCTAACATATTAATATGTGTAAAGAGCTTATCAAAATCAGAGTAATAGACTGTATCGTACCCATGACATTTACAGCCTGCTTGGTACTGAATATTGCAGGGAGATGCATAGTACATATAAAACTATGTAGGAAAAACTGTTTCTTGCACATTTAGCCGGATTGCGATATAACTTATATATTCCATTTTACTGTAGTTTAGCATGTTGTACAATCCTGCTATCCATGGATGATTGGGCTTGTTTCTTTCATGCAGTCCATTTTCCCTTCAGGATATGTTTTGAAAACATGTTGTCATGTAGATTTCTGTGATCGGGATGAGACGATCAAACACCTTTTTCTTGATTGCCCGCTAGCCAAAGTTTTAGGCGGACGGTCCATATTGCTTTTAATATTACTCCACCGAATTCTGTCAACACGTTATTTGGAACGTGGCTTAACGGGATAGAGCCCGAATTAGCGAGACATATTCGCGTAGGAGTCTGCGCTTTGTTGTGGGCTCTCTGGAATTGCAGAAATGATTTGGCTTATAACAGGACAACACGCATTCATTTTTTGCAGGTTATTTTTCGAGCCACGGCGTTGATCCGTTCGTGGTCGTTACTCACTCCAACGGAGGCCAGTGAGCATTTGGTTACTGGATCTATCCGCTGGGAGACGGTAGCTCGGGATATATTCAACCGGTTTGGATGGCGGTCATGTAATAGGATAGGCAATTAGTTTACCTATCTCTCTTTTTGCCAGCCGGTTGTGGCGTCCTTTATTTGGCTAGTCTGTCTTCTAGCCTTTTTGGCTCTGTGTGAGCTCTTTTTTTATTTGGAGACTTCAAGACCTTGTTCGAACCTATTTATTTGTTTAATAAGAGGGCCATATGCATTATTCTGATGCAGAGGCCGGGGAGTCTCCTTTTTGAAAAAAATGTAGATTTGTGCAATCATGGTCAACTGGTACAGATATGTATAGTTTCAAAAGAATATTACAGATATGTATAGTTTCAAAAGAACAATACAACAACTAATTATCGCTGCCTGGCATCTCTTTTTTTTGTTGTGTTGCTTGCTTTTGCCAAGTCATTTTGTCCTTTACTATATTTAGTTATTTACCAATGCTTAACAATACCACTTTTTCTTGGCTATAGTAGATCTTGCAGGTTGTATGATTCCTTTTATACTTCCAAATTTTTATTAGTTACCACTATTTTTTATTTTTTATTAGATTGACATTTTGAAATAAGCTAACGATGATCCTTGGTTGCGAGAAAAATGTACGGCAAGTTCATTTTCTTTAGTCTCACAGAAAGAGAGAAAGATAGCAACTCATTTTTGGAATTGACGAGAAAAGTCTGTCGCAAGTTCATCAGTTTCTTCAGCATATTAAATTGACACTTTGATATAAGCTGGCGACTGAACTCTTTGTGTCATCTTTGTGTGCTACTTTCATTTTATCTCATTATATTATGAAAATAGATTCTTTTTCACATACGATGATGACAAATGGTCGATTGCATGTATTGAGCCACTCACATGTGATTCAATTTTCCTTCTCGATCCGATTACTCTATTAGATTACAAGTCCAGACTTCAAGCCGAACAAGCTACATCACAAACCTTTATAGCTTACATCTTTGGATTTGAATACTTAAATTCATAGCTACGGCTGAAACTGGATATCTTTTTCAGGACAATCATGTATCTTGTACTTCATTAGCGAGTGTTATTTTAATTCATCATCAATGATTCTTGGAGTGGTGAGGAACTTGCGATTCTTGAGGGAATGTTATTAATTTTTCCTTTGTGCTTGGGATGCTAAACTTATCTGTGTGGACATGCTGAACTTGTTCGTTTCTTGGGATGTTGAGCTTCTGAAATATATGCAATTATAGCAACAATTATTTTGTCAGTTAGTTCATATTATTTTTGTTTGGGTGCCACCCACTAGTAGAAACAGAGGCTTCCATACGCCTCCATTAGTCCCTAAAATAATCGAACCGCGACCAAAGGGGTCTTTAGTCGCGGTTCGGGAGGAGACCCGCGACCAACTATCTGGGCCCAGCGCGCTCGGTCGACAGCTGGCGGACGGGAGGGGCTTTAGTCCCGGTTGGTCTGGCCAACCGGGACTAAAGGTCCTCAGGCTGGCCCGAAGGCCTTTAGTTGCGGTTGGCCAGGCCAACCGGGACTAAAGGCCCATCCCTATATATAGGACTCAGCTCACTTCACTTAGCCACAATTCAGAAGGGGGGGTGGTGGGTTTGCTTTTGGTTCCTCCTATGCACACAAGGTGTTCGATGAAATGCCCGAGAGCATGAAACAAACATGATATGAAGTGTCCGAGCCACACTTGAGCTTTCTCATTTATTTTTCCTCCGCGATCGCGGTTAGCAACTTGAACCTTTCATGTGTCATTGATAAAATATGCATGTATGTAGTTCATTGTTTAATTTATATTATTTCTAGCTAGTTAGTTTAACAAATGCATGATGGTTACTTATATACTTTATATAATAATAATGCAGATGAATCGGCAATGGATGTACGGTCCCCGACTCTCCGGCGAGTTCACTACGGGTTTGAAAGATTTCCTCGTAGTGGCAAATGTGAACAAGCAGCGAGGTTTTATTATCTGTCCATGTGCTGTCTGTAAGAATCAGAAGGGTTACTCCTCCTCAAGAGACGTTCACATGCACCTGCTTCGGCACGGTTTCATGCGAAGCTATAATTGTTGGACCAAGCATGGAGAAAGAGGGGTTAGAATGGAAGAAGATGAAGAAGGGGATGATATCGATGACAACTATCATGATCATTTCGGTGATACTTTCATGGAGGATGATGCTGAAGGTGGGGAAGGGTTAGGTGAAGGTGAAGAAGAGGCACATGATGAGCCCGCTGATGATCTTGGTCGGACCATTGCTGATGCACGGAGACGCTGCGAAACTGACAAGGAGAGGGAGAATTTGGATCGCATGTTAGAGGATCACAAAAAGTCGTTGTACCCAGGATGCGATAATAGTCTGAAAAAGCTGGGCTGCACACTGGATTTGCTAAAATGGAAGGCACAAGAAGGTGTAGCTGACTCATCATTTGAAAATTTGCTGAAAATGTTGAAGAATATGTTTCCGAAGAATAACGAGTTGCCCGCCAGTACGTACGAAGCAAAGAAGGTTGTCTGCCCTCTAGGTTTAGAGGTTCTGAAGATACATGCATGCATTAACGACTGCATCCTCTACCGCGGTGAATACGAGAATTTGAATGAATGCCCTGTAGGCACTGCATTGCGTTATAAGATCAGAGGCGATGACCCTGGTGACGATGTTGAGGGCGAGAAACCCAGGAAGAGGGTTCCCGCCAAGGTGATGTGGTATGCTCCTATAATACCATGGTTGAAACGTCTGTTCAGGAACAAAAAGCATGCCAAGTCGTTGCGATGGCACAAAGAGGACCGTAAGTCCGACGGGGAGTTGAGACACACCGCTGATGGAACGCAATGGAGAAAGATCGACAGAGTGTTCAAAGATTTTGCAGCTGACGCAAGGAACATAAGATTTGGTCTAAGTACTGATGGCATGAATCCTTTTGGCGAGCAGAGCTCCAGCCATAGCACCTGGCCCGTGACTCTATGCATCTACAACCTTCCTCCTTGGTTGTGCATGAAGCGGAAGTTCATTATGATGCCAGTGCTCATCCAAGGTCCAAAGCAACCCGGGAACGGCATCGATGTGTACCTAAGGCCATTAGTTGATGGACTTTT
The DNA here is from genome assembly GCF_018294505.1 of Triticum aestivum. Lineage (NCBI taxonomy): Eukaryota > Viridiplantae > Streptophyta > Magnoliopsida > Poales > Poaceae > Triticum > Triticum aestivum. The sequence continues at coordinate 483,782,757 of NC_057799.1, read as the reverse complement.
ACAGTTGTGGGGCAGACCTGATGTACGTGTCTGGGATGAGCACAAAGAAGAGGAATTTGACCTACGAGCGTTGCTTTTTGTAACCATCAACGATTGGCCTGCTCTCAGTAACCTTTCGGGACAGACAAATAAGGGATACAATGCATGCACACACTGCTTACATGAGACTGAAAGTGTACGTTTGGGTAATTGTAAGAAGAACGTGTACCTGGGTCATCGTCGATTTCTTCCCCGAAATCATAACGTAAGAAAGAAAGGCAAGCATTTCAACGGCAAGGCAGATCACCGGCCGAAGCCTGCGGAACGTACTGGTGCTGAGATATTTGATATGGTCAAGGATTTGAAAGTCATCTTTGGAAAGGGTCCTGGCGGACAATCAGTTCCGCGGGGAGTTGACGGGCACGCACTCATGTGGAAGAAGAAATCTATATTTTGGGAGCTAGAATATTGGAAAGTCCTAGATGTCCGCTCTGCAATCGACGTGATGCATATTACGAAGAATATTTGCGTGAACCTGCTAAGCTTCTTGGGCGTGTATGGGAAGACAAATGATACAAGGAAGCACGGCAGGACCAGCAACTTTTGAAAGACCCAGATGACCGACATCCAGAATGGTTTCAAGGTCGTGCCAGCTACGCACTTACCAAAGAAGAGAAGGTCATTTTTTTTGAATGCCTGAGCAGTATGAAGGTCCCGTCTGGCTTCTCGTCGAATATAAAGGGAATAATAAACATGGCGGACAAAAAGTTCCTAAACCTGAAGTCTCACGACTGCCACGTGATTATGACGCAATTGCTTCCGATTGCTTTGAGGGGGCTCCTACCGGAAAATGTTCGAGTAGCCATTGTGAAGCTATGTGCATTCCTCAATGCAATCTCTCAGAAGGTAATCAATCCAGAAGATCTACCACGGTTACAGAATGATGTGGTCCAATGCCTTGTCAGTTTCGAGTTGGTGTTCCCACCATCCTTCTTCGATATTATGACGCACCTCCTGCTCCACCTAGTCGAAGAGATTTCCATTCTCGGTCCTGTATTTCTACACAATATGTTCCCCTTTGAGAGGTTCATGGGAGTATTAAAGAAATATGTTCGTAACCGTGCTAGGCCAGAAGGAAGCATCGTCAAGGGCTATGGAAATGAGGAGGTAATCGAATTCTGTATTGACTATGTTCCTGACCTTAAGCCGATTGGTATTCCTCAATCGCGGCACGAGGGGAGACTAAGTGGAAAAGGCACGATCGGAAGGAAATCAACGATATGTATGGACGATCATTCTATGAATGAAGCACACCACACAGTTCTGCAAAATTCCAGCTTGGTGGCTCCGTACTTCGAGCAACACAAGAATATTTTACGCTCGGACAACCCGGGGAAGCCTGAATCCTGGATTAGAAAGGCCCACATGCAGACTTTCAGCAGTTGGTTGCGAAAACATTTAATGAATGACAATGATGTTGGAGATCAGCTGTACATGTTGGCCAAGACACCATCTTCGACTATAACGACTTTCCAAGGGTACGAGATAAATGGGAATACATTTTACACCATCACCCAAGATAAAAAGAGCACCAACCAAAACAGTGGTGTCCGCTTTGATGCAGCAACCGAGAATGGGCAAAAGGTCACATATTATGGTTACATAGAGGAGATATGGGAACTTGACTATGGACCCTCCTTTAAGGTCCCTTTGTTCCGGTGCAAATGGTTCAAGCTAACAGGAGGTGGGGTAAAGGTGGACGAGCAATACGGAATGACAATGGTGGATTTCAACAATCTTGGTTACCTTGACGAACCATTCGTCCTTGCCAAAGATGTCGCTCAGGTTTTTTATTTGAAGGACATGAGTAGCAAACCGAGGAAACGGAAAGATAAGAAAACGATCAGTACATCATGCGATGATCCAAAGCGCCACATTGTTCTTTCAGGGAAAAGAAACATCGTGGGAGTGGAGGACAAGACAGACATGTCAGAAGATTATAATATGTTTGGTGAAATTCCGCCCTTCAAAGTGAACACTGACCCAAGCATTAAGTTAAATGATGAGGATGCTCCATGGATACGGCACAATCGTAAGCAAGCAGGGACACAAGGGAAGAATTGATGTGTAATAATTTATTGTACCAAACTTTGTTGAATGGATCATGTGAATTAAAACGTACGATGGCGAATCCGGATGATTTGTATTTAGTCGATGAACTGAATGATGTATCAAACCTTTTGTCAAACCTTCAAGGGATCGAGGATGTAGAACAAAACAATCGGTCTGAATTTTTAAAATGAATTAGTTTTATTTTCTGGATTTTTTATATATTATTTGTATTTTTAAGATTTTAAAATGAATTAGTTTTATTTTTTTGAATTTTTTGATATATTATTTCTATTTTTAAGATTTTAAAATGAATTAGTTTTATTTTTCTGAATTTTTTGATATATTATTTGTATTTTTAAGATTTTCAAATGAATTAGTTTTTATTTTTTTGAATTTTTTGATATATTATTTCTATTTTTAAGATTTTAGAATGAATTAGTTTTATTTTTCTGAATTTTTTGATATATTATTTGTATTTTTAAGATTTTAAAATGAATTAGTTTTATTTTATTGAATTTTTTGATATATTATTTCTATTTTTAAGATTTTAAAATGAATTAGTTTTATTTTTCTGAATTTTTTGATATATTATTTGTATTTTTAAGATTTTCAAATGAAAAGTATATGAAAAAGGACCTTTAGTCGCGGTTCGTGACACGAACCGCGACTAAAGGCTCTTTCCGCGCGGGAACGAAAGCGGCGCGAAAGAACCTTTAGTCCCGGTTGGGGACACCAACCGCGACTAAAGGGTACCTTTAGTCACGGTTGGTGTCCCCAACCGGGACTAATGCTCTGTCTATATATACAGCACTTAGTAAATTTTCCCCCACCTCCCATTCTCCTCTCGACGCCGACGCCCTGCCCCGACGCCGATCGACACCGACGCCGCCAGGCTACTGCCCCGACGCCGATCGACGCCGACGCCCTGCCCCCAGTGAGCTCCGCCGCCCCCAGTGAGCTCTGCCCCCACTTCCCCTGCCCTACGCCGCCGCCCTTGCCCTGCACTGCCGCCGCCGCCCCTGCCCTGCCCTGCGCGCCGCCGCCACCGCTGCCCCTGCGCGCTGCCGCCGCCGCCGCTGCCCCTGCCCCTGCACGCCGCCGCCACCGCTGCCCCTGCCCCTGCGCGCTGCCACCGCCCCCGCTGCCCCTGCCCCTGCCCTGCCCTGCACGCCGCCGCCACCGCTGCCCCTGCGCGCTGCCTCCGCCGCCCGCCGCCGCCTGCCTGCCGTCCTCCGCCTCCCGCCGCCGCCTGCCGTCCTCCCCCGCCCGCCGCCGCCTGCCGTCAACAAACGCAAAGAGAGAGCAGAGAGGAAAAAGAAAAGGAAAAAGAAAAGGAAAGAGAGAGCAGAGAGGAAAAAGAAAGGAAATTTATTTGGGAATAATTGTATAAAGGAAAAAGAAAAGGAAAGAGAGAGCAGAGAGAAAAAAGAAAAGGAAATTTATTTGGGAATAATTGTATAAAGGAAAAAGAAAAGGAAAAGAAAAGGAAAAGAAAAGGAAAAAGAAAAGGAAAGAGAGAGCAGAGAGGAAAAAGAAAAGGAAAAAGAAAAGGAAAAACATCAATTTTATTTTTTAATAGCTCTTAATCATTCAACCGTAGCTGCTCCTCCTCTATGTCCCCTTAATCTTATTTTTTAATTCCTTTATACTTAATTAATTTTTACTACATGCAGGAGTGACATATGGCGGACGATAGAGCCGAGCCGCTTAGGGATCCGGAGGCTGAACGTTATTTAATGGGCATCATAAACAACGAGATTCCTTATGTGCCGGGCTCAGAATATGAGCAAGAAGAGGATGTAGTCTCTTCTTTTCTGAACCTTGACGGTGGAACAGACATTGTCGATGATCAAGAAGGTGAAGGAACGAACATTGTCGACGGAGGTCAACCGTCAACAAACGACGATCTCGAATTGCAAGTAGCAACCACCTCCGGCGAGGTATATATATACATTGAGCCTCTCGTGATACAAACTTACTGAAATGTGAATACATATGTATTAACGCGCGCGACTCTCTTTCTTTTTTTAGCCTTCGGCCGGATCGAGTACGACAAAGCGTGGCAAATCCAAGGCGATGAAAACAGGAGAAACATATGCCATTGATTTTGTCAGTGAAACCGGCAAGCCCCTACAGCACACCTCAAAGTTTATCAACCAATGCGGAGTCGTTGTTAGAGACAACGTCCTGATCACCGTCCAGGAATGGAAGGAGCCAAAGAAGGCACGTCTTGGTTTCAGTTTTGTCGACAAGAGAACGAAAAAGGATTGCTGGTGAAAGCTTATGGAACATTTCATTCTACCTCCGGAATACAACAAAGTCGATGAATTCGGTAACGAGGTTCCGGGTGGACGTGAGAGGAGGAGGCTAGTTAAAGAGTTCGCTCTTCAGAAGATGGGCGAAGCATTCCGGAACTTCAAGAAAAATTTAACCCGTGACTATGTCAACAAGGGCAAGACTCCGGATTTCAATGGACAACATGAGAAACTGAAAGATGATTGGCCAGAATTTGTGAGGCAAAAGAAATCGGAGCATTTCAAGGAAATATCGAAAAAAATAAGGATAATGCGAGTAAGAAAAAGTTCCATCATATTATGGGGCCAGGAGGATACCGCCTTTCGGAGCCTAAGTGGCAGAAGATGGAGGAGGACCTGAGGGTGCGAGGAATCCCTCTAGGTACAGAGGGATGGGACCCAAGGGCCAAAAGCTGGTGGTACGGGCATGGGGGATCGCTAGACCCGGAGACAGGGGTGTGTGTTCACCGGAAGAAAAAGTTTGCTCCCACCCAAGCCCTTATTGACGCAATGACCCAAGCTCAAGAGGGCTTGATCAAGTTCAACAGAGAGAAAGACGCACTGACAACAGCCCTCGGGAATGATGAACACGGAGGACGTGTACGAGGCAAAGGCAAAATTCCGTGGAAAGTAGGGTTTTCCCAGGACAATGACCCGTACTGTTACAGAAGCCGTAAGAGAAAGACGGACCGGGATGCAGATCTTTTGGCGAAGTTTGCATCGGAACTCCATGAGTTGAAGCAGACCGTGCATGAACTAGTAAAAGAAAAATCGGCTGCAGGGCCGCATGAAGATCATGAAGCGGATCGCGGAAGCCAGCAGCGGAGAAGCAGCGTGGCTTCCACGGATGCCCCGCCTGGTGCTAATGCACCGATGATCGAGATTCGTGCACCGGAGCCTCACTACCCCGTGGATGATGTAAAGGAGATGAAAGAATGTGATCTGCATTATCCCGTGGGGAACGTTTCCACAAAGGTAGCTACTGGCAGTGCTTTACCCTGTACACCTGGAGCACTCCACCACAACAACCCCATTGCATATGGCTATGCTCGTGTCACGGTGGAAGACATAGTCCAAGAGTTTGAGGACCTGGAGATTGACAAAGCTACACCCGAAGGGGAGAGAAGACTTGGAGATGTTAAGCGCCAGATCATTCTATGGAAAAAGAAGTACATAGTGTTTCCAGGCGAGGCGCCAAGGCTAACAAGTCCACCCCCCTCCGATGGTGGTGGTAGTGGCGGTGGTGGTGGTCGTGGTGGTTCACCTACACTTCCTTCACGCCATTCGACGCCGTCCCCCGATCCACAACCTCCGGCGGGTAAGCAGCCGCCGCCCCCAATCCTCCTCCGGCGGGTACGACGCCCCCCAATCCTCCTCCGGCGGGTACAACGCCCCCCAATCCACCTCCGACGAAGAAGCAGAAGCAGGCGGACAGCAAGGAAACCCGCTCCTGGACTATTAACCCGGACCCTTATGTACCTAAGACCACAAGGGTACCGGAGCCATCACTGAAGCCTCTCCTCCCAAGGCCTTGGGAACTTAGTGAAGCTGAAACCAAATTGGCCGCGTCTGCTCATTATGAGAAATGGAAGGCGGATACGAAGGCGATAAAAGAGCCTGAGCCCAAGCAAGTATTCACTGAGAAGCAAAAGAAGTGGGCTAAGGATTTTTTGACGACACCGTCCCAAGCCGAGCTGAATATGCCTGACGACTATGGACATGAACTTCGTAGGCAAGCAAAAATATTGAAGGAGGAGAAAGAAGAAAGTAAAAAAAGTGGGAAACAAGTTGACCAGCTCGGGATGCAGAATAAACAATCGACCCCCCCGCTCATAGTGAAAGACGGTCCGGAAGAGGACCCCGAGATCATAGCAGCTGCGGCAGCACTTGGATTGACTGTAGCGAGTGCCATGAAACAAGCGTCCGAGATGGGTTTGACTCTTCGTGCCTTCTTGGGCCTTGAGGATGCGCCAGTATGTGAGATAGCATTACAATATGTGCGGAATGGGCCTCTCGTCGAGCCTACACGGGAAAAGAGTCTACCACCACAAATGCGAAATCTGCTATGTTGGTACAAGCAATTCATAACATGGGCCGACAAAGAATATATTTATGCGGATGTTACAGAGGAGCATCACACCAAACGGTACTCTGTACAAGTTCATATGAGTGAATTGTTCCAGCTGTTCAATCTGCGCGAGCTCGACAAATCTATCCTGAGTTGCTACGTTCTGTAAGTGATTTATTTCTACCTCATCTCGTTCTTCATTGCCTGCACTATATATATATATATTTTCCTAACTATATTGTTGCGTACGCTATTATGCAGATTGAAGATTTGGGAATGCAAAATAAGAAACATCCATGATGTTGGGTTCATTGACCCACATATCGTTAATGGACATGTGTTACAAAATCACCCCGAAGACATGGAGAAAGACTTGTACAAGTTTCTTAGAAAGCATCAACTCAAAAGTCATATTCTATTTCCTTACCATTTTGGGTGAGTGTTTCTCTCTTGTGCCCATTCTCTTTTGTTTACTCCATGCATGGTATGTCTAATCGATGAGTTATGCATGACTGTGCATGTAACGTGTCCGCAGGTTCCACTGGATTCTGCTAAATATTGAACTTCACACCTCCAGAGTTCTAATCATGGACTCTATGGATTCGGATCCAAAGCGTTGGGCCGACATGAGAAAAATGCTGCAAAAGTAATTATTTTCAATCATTTGAGCTCTATATCGATCGGTCTGTTTCGTTCATTTCCTAATATCAAGTAACTAATAACTCCCTTGTTCATTTAATTTTGTTTGCCCTGTAGGGTTTGGAGACGGTTCTCAGAAGAAATTGTCGGTGAATTCAAACATGAGCTAGATTTTAGAAGGTTAGTTAATGTGGATAAGCAGCCACTGGGGACCAATCTATGTGGATACTATGTTTGTGAGAACATTCGGAGACACACCTCTGAGCGGAAGGCATCGGATAGCGTGCGGAAGGCGACGGATAACTTGCGGAGGAGGCTTAGTCTAGAAGCTCGCTTCCGACCAATTCAAGATGAATTAGCAGGATTTTTCATGAGGGAAGTCATCAATCCTAAAGGAGAACACTATACCGAGGACGAAGAAATTTATATGCATACCCGAGATTGAAACTTGTTCGAAGTTGTATATGGTCATCCATCCTAATTGTGTATGGAAACTTGTTCGAAGTTGTATATGGTCACTCGAGATTGAATATATATTATATATTCCTCTTGAATTCTTCTTGTTTGAAATTTCATATGCATGTATATAGTAGCGTAGAATATGTGTACTGAAACTTCATCAAAATTAAAATAAAACACAAAATAAAAAATAAAAGAAATATAACACTACAAATTAAAAAGAAACCAGGTTTAGGGGGGCTAAAACCCTAAACCTGCGGAGGAGGCCTTTAGTCCCGGTTAGCCACGAGAACCGGGACTAAAGGTCCTCCGCCCCGACGGACTCCTGGCGCCCACGTGGACGGGCCTTTAGTCGCGGTTCGTAAGAGGCGCGACTAAAGGGGGGAGCCTTTAGTCGCGCATATTTAGTCCCGGTTGCACAGCCGGGATTAATGGCCTTTGCGAACCGGGACTAAAGGCATATTTTCTACCCTTTGCATTTATCTGCTACGTTTGCTGGTTACCCAAAACTCAAAGTTTGTGGATCTGTTTTTTTATTGTTGCTATAGATTTCAGCTTCAGAACTTCATGGTCTCATCTCTTCAACTATTCCCCTCAGGTACATGAATATTCTTCTCTTTCCCCTTTAGTGGCTACTTATTTCAAAGAGGCAACATTGGCTATTCGCTCTAGGAATCACCGTTGATTAGCTTTTGTATCTATTCATGTAATACTTATGTGGTCGCTAGAATGCTTATTAGACCTTGTATATGTTAAAATATCTAATTCTTTGTATAATAATGGGTATTTTCAGAGAACTACTACCATAAGGAGAGTTAATTGCCCAAAAACCACCAGATTTGTGGCTAGGGTACTCCAAAACCACCAACTTGGTCGAAAATAACGAACAACCACCACTTCTGTGGCAAGTGAATAACATAAGGCACTAAAAACGCTGCGACCCGCGACTAAGTGCGAATCTGACATGCCTGGCCCGCCTGTCGGGACCACGTGGCCAGGGCTAACGGCGGAGGCCAGACGGCCGTTTCCCCCGCTCGTCAACTCTGTTGGCTCGCCCTCTTCACTGTCCCTCGCTCTCATTCCCCCTTTCCCATCTTGCGCGCGACAATGGCGTCTGCCCCAAACACCGGCGATGTGGACGGTGGTGGCGACCACGGTGGTGGCGACGTTCTTGGCTTCGACTTCGCGTCGCCCTCGTCAGCTGCTGGCGGCCCGCCGTCGCCGTGCCGCGCACGCACGGCCTGGTCGGACCCGGCGGCGGCCACGGTGGTGGAGCCCGCTGCAACGGGTGGATCCAGATCCGTGGACGACGAAGGCGCCGAAGCCGAATCCGAGGGGGAAGAGCCACCATCTCCCTGCCGTGCGCAGAAGGAGTTTGCGCAATGGGCTGAGCGGGCGCGGGCTGATTCACCAGCCGGCCGTCGTAGTAACACCGGCGACGAGTACGACCTCTATGTGACCTCTCTGTCATTTGATTTACTTGCTGGCGTATTAGGTTAATTTATGGTTTCATTTAGCCTCACAATGTAGTAGTTGTGATTTATTTGCTAGCGTATTAGGTTGATTTAGGGTTTCATTTGATTCAGCATATTTAGTTCAACAAGACAGCTATAACAAGATAGCTTATATTTACATTTAATTCATTTTGGTATTGTATTAGGTTGAGGTATGAGCAGTGGGACGTTCACATTGATTTTCAAGGGTCCAAATATCTGAAGACTAAGATGTATAGGAAAGACATAAGACATTTCTATCTTATGGCCTTGCTGATTGAGAATGGCTACAGTGAATCAGACTATATGTATTATCTAAGTATTGATGGCATAGGATTGGATGGTTTTAAACTTCTAGACAATCAGATTAAGGTGGATGAAATGCTGAGGGAATACGAGGACAGCAAGTCAATCAGATTGACAGTTATTAAGGGCAAGAGGCAGCAAGCAATTGTACCAGCACCAGCATTAGCAGCAGCAACAACAACAGTACCAACAGATATGTACGATGAAGATGAAGAATACAACATTGTTCCTCCTGTACTGTTTGCAGTCAATGAAGAAGGTGTGGCACATAAGGATTTTGTTGATCACATTGGCTATAGTTTGTCAGGCCCAAATGAGTGCTTACTGATGGGCACACAGCAGAGTGTAAACTATGAGCCTATCAAAACAATGCCACCTCCCCAGCTAGAAAAATATAACATTCAGAAAGAAGACAGTGGCAATTATTCAGACATGGAACTGGATTCAGAAACTGAAGATAGTGGAGAGTATGTAGATGCTATAGAAAGTACAGATGATAGCTCTTGTGAAGATGGAGGTGATGCAGGTATGAAGAAGACAACAGCAGTGCATTGTGAGGGTGACACTGAACCAGAGGACATTTATGATGTTCCACATGTTCAAGAGGAGGAAGACCAGACTGAAGAAGATGCAACTGAAGATGAAGAACAACATTTGACTGAAGTGCTACCTGTTCTGAAAATTGCAAAGAGAGTAGGACCAACATCAAACTCACACTCATCAGCAAATGATCCAATTGAGCCTGACTGGTTTCCTTCAGATGATGAAGATTCAAATATGGGTTTATTGGATTCAGAGGATGATGATGGCAATGAGCCTATGTCTTTCATTATTCCCTCAGGAAGGAAAACAAGAGCAGAGAGGAAAAAGGAAAGAATTTGGTATGATGAAGGCAGACTCAATCCAGAGCAGCAATTCTGTTTAAAGCTCTGTTTCAAAGATGTCCACCACTTTAGGTCTGCTCTTGTTAACTTTCATATCAAGCAACTCAGGTCTTTCAGATATCACAGGAACTGCAAGGACATGGTCATTGCCTGGTATGATTACAAGGAAAAGGGATGTCCTTTTTTCATTGTTGCTTCTCAGATCAAGCATGAGAAAACATTTTGTATTAAGAAGTTTAGAGCAGAACATACTTGTCCAACCAGTGACAGTCATAGCAAAGTGAGTTCAAAGTGGCTAGGAAACACTTTCCTAGAGACTATTAGATCAGACCCAAACACAACTGTGCCAGCATTGGTAGACAAGGCAAAGAGGAAATTTGGAATTGAAGTTCCCAAGATGATGGCATGGAGAGCTAAGAAGAAAGCAAAGCTAATTGTTTTGGGAGATCATAAGAAACAATATCACAGGTTGTCTGATTACATTAAAACTGTTAAGTTATGCAATCCAGGCTCAAGATGCATTGTGATAACTATCACTCCAAAAAGAACAAATGAAAACCCACATCCTGGTCCTAGATTCCATGGTCTTTTCTTTTGTCTGAATGCACCTAGGGAGGGTTTTCTAAATGGATGTAGGCCTTTCAATGGTTTGGATGGTTGCTTCATTAAGCTTACTACTGGAGCACAAATCCTAGCAGCTACTGGTAGGGATGCCAACAACAACATGTATCCTATCGCCTTTGTAATTGTAGGAGTGGAGGACACACCAAACTGGAGCTGGTTTCTCACTCAACTCAAATATGCTCTAGGAGGCACAGAGGGAAAATTTGGCAAATACACCATCATGTCAGGTAGGCAGAAGGTTAGTGATATGTTATCTTTGCTCTTGTTTAATGTGTACCTTTGCTCTGCTAGTAAGATTTAGGTTTACTGTTTAGCTTTGCTCTGCTAGTAACATTTAGGTTTATTGTGTAAGCAGGGACTACTTAAAGCTATCAATGTTGTATTTCCAAACTGCCTACAAAGATTTTGTTTAAGACACATTTAAGCAAATTTTCAAAGAGCTGGCTTTAGGGGTGAAGATTTGAAAAAATGCATGGACAGTGCTAGCTATGCATACACAAAACATGGTTTTGATGTTGCCATGGCCAATTTGAAGAATGAGTGTGAGGATGCTTGGAGGTGGTTATCTGGTATTCCAGTACACACATGGGCTAGGCACGAAATGGACACAAACTACAAAACTGACCTAGTGGTTAACAACATTAGTGAGGTTTTCAATAAATATATCCTAGATGTTAGAAACAAACCAATTGTGACAATGATAAATGGAATCAAAGACAAGTTCCTAGTCAGGTTTGATGGAAAGAGAGAAGGTGCAGAAAATTCCAGATGGGAAATAGCTCCAACTTATGCAGGGATGCTGGAGCTCAGCAAGAAGTATGCTAGAGATTGCAAAGCAATTAGGGCAGGTCCAAACTTGTGGCAGGTCACCAGTGGCCCACAGACATATGCTGTCAACCTTCTTGACCACACTTGTGGATGCAGGAAGTGGGACATGTCAGGGTGCCCATGCAACCATGCTTGCAGTGCTATTTCCAAAGGCAAGATGCAACCTGAGGATTTTGTCAGTCCATTCTTCAAGAAAGCAATGTACCTTGAGTCATATAAACCTATAGTGTATCCAGTTCCAGGAGAAGATGCTTGGGTCAAGACAGAGCAACCTGATATTGATCCTCCTATTTTCCACAAAGAGGACCAGAGTGGAAGAAAAGAAGAAAAAAGGAAGAAGGGCAGGTTTGAAGTGCCTAAACCAGAAGATACTTCTAGGATGGCTACAATCAAATGTGGCAACTGCAAGTTAATGGGCCATAGGTTTACTAACTGTTCACAACCTTTGAGGGCTGACCTCCAGTTAAGGAAGAATAGAAACATGGTAACATCATCAGCTTTGTCACTTTTTTTAACTTAATTACCTACCCATGTTTCAATGTGTCTTTTTCTTTGATTGTTAAACAGCAGGAAAAGAGAAGGCAGAAGGCAGAAGCCTACATTCCACCTAATGCTGCTCCTAGGGCACCAACTGGAGAAGCACCAAGGGCTCCACCTAGGGCTGCTTTCACAGCACCAAGGCCAGCAACAAGGGCTACAACTGGTAGTTCATCTGCTGGTACTTCATCTACATCTACTTATGCTTTTGCCACAAAGATGAGATCAGTGAGAGGTGGAAGAGTTGGAGGAGTTTCAACAGCTGGAACAGGTAGAAAGAAGAAAGCTCAGAAATATGCAAGACTGAAGAGCTACTTCACTGCCAGTGGAAATGTTTGAAATTTGATGTGTGCCTCCTGTTTTAAACTTTTGGGAATGCCACCCATGTATCTGTCATGTGAACCTGTGTTTCATTAGAGTCATGTGAACCTGTGTTCCATTTGGGTGCTATGAAGTTTGAACCTATGTAGTATTTGAGTCATGTGAACCTCTGTTCCATTTGGGTGCTATGAACTATGAACCTATGTACTATTTGAGTCCTATGATACTATGTCAACCTGTGTTTCATTTGATTATGTCAACCTGTGTTTCATTTTATTATGTCATTCTGTGTGTCATTTGAACCCACCCGAAAGTAGGGTTGTCGACCCCTCGACAACTACACAACCATAAAGAACCCACCCAAAAGTAGGGTTGTCGAAGGCTCGACAACTACCCAACCATAAAGAACCCACCCAAAAGTAGGGTTGTCGACCCCTCGACAACTACGCAACCATATAGAACCCACCCAAAAGTAGGGTTGTCGACCCCTCGACAACTACGCAACCATATAGAACCCACCCAAAAGTAGGGTTGTCGAGCCTTCGACAACTACCCAACCATAAAGAACCCACCCAAAAGTAGGGTTGTCGACCCCTCGACAACTACGCAACCATATAGAACCCACCCAAAAGTAGGGTTGTCGAGCCTTCGACAACTACCCAACCATAAAGAACCCACCCGAAAGTAGGATTGTCGACCCCTCGACAACTACACAACCATAAAGAACCCACCGAAAAGTAGGGTTGTCGACCCCTCGACAACTACCCAACCATATAGAACACACCCAAAAGTAGGGTCATCGACCCCTCGACAACTACCCAACCATATAGAACACACACAAAAGTAGGGTTATCGACCCCTCGACAACTACCCAACCATACACCCAAAAGTAGGGTTATCGAGCCATCGACAACTACCCAACCATAATTATATTACTCAGAACATGACTAATATGGCACTTTCATCAAACACAAAACAGGCACAAATAAGTCATTAATAGCATAATCCAGTAGCACAATTGGATTCACCAGAAGCACAATTTCAGCACAAATGTCTTGAGATGTTTAGTGATACAAATAGCAGATACTAGTACAACAACATGAATTCATTCATGAACTATCTCCTTGATCTTCCCGATCTTCCCCTTGGTGGCCTCCTTCTCCTTGAATAGATCACCTATGGTGTACTCCAGGTGCCTTTTCTCTTGCTTGAACTTCTCCCTCTGCTCCAACAACATGTCCCTCTCCTGCTTGATCTGGTCCATCTCCTGCAGCAGCTTCAACTTCTCTAACTTCTCTTGGTCTCTCTCTTTCTCTGCTTTGGCCCTTAGCACCTGATGGATGTTAGTGTCTGCTTTGACAGCCAAGTTCTTTTTCTCAAGCTCTTCCTTCAGGTCACTAAGAGCTATTCGTGCATTGCCTAACTGGGCAATTGCATCCTCTTTGTCAGCCACCATTTTGGCAAAGTCAACTTTAAAGAACCTCAGGTCATTTTCCATCTTTCTCTTCTCTTCAACTACCTTGTAGACTTCTTCAGCATTAACTACGTTCTATCTCAACCTGTCAGTCAACTCCTTCTCATACATAGACCAGATCTTATTTAAAGCTGTCTTCAATGGGATTGGCCACTCAGAATCAACCCATTCCACATATGGGCACTTGGGTCCATCCTAAGAATGTGTGAAAAAATAATTTAATTTATAACCAATGCAGAACCAACTGTTAACAATGCAAAACCACTAAGCTCAAATTTTCTGATAACAATGCAAAACAACTGAGCTCAAATTTTCTGATAACAATGCAAAACCACTGAGCTCAAACCAATGATATGTACCTATTAAATTGTGCTAATGTTCTACTTGTAATAGACAGCAAAAATAATGATATGTACTAAATAGCTCAAATTATTATGAACAAAACTCATGGCACACTTATAAGAAAACAACAATGTTCTACTTGTGCTAATGTTCTACTTGTAACATCCTATTTGCAGACCTAATTCTATCAGTCATCTAAGAAAATAACAATTCACATATTTCACAAAATCAGTACAACAGCCAAGCAATGAAATGTGTACAGTATAACACCTAATTGCATTGCTAATTTACCTTCTGTGCACAGCCTAGAAACCTCCTGCCGCTATCAGTGGATTCAAATGCAACCAACTTCTCACAGGGGGATCGATGCTCACAACATGCAGGATGATTCAGAGCAAGGCCGCACCATTCCGTGCACTCCATGGTCGCAGGTGCCTAAACATAAGGAAAAAGTGTTCAATTTCTAGAGGGAACAGATATTCCCCTTTCTACCTAAAACCCTAACCCTAGATGCACAAGAGCAGAATCTTACCTTCCTAACTTCATCGTCAGACGACGAGGACGAGCCAAAACCATCAGACCAAGACACCATGACTCCCTCCCGTCGGCGGTGCGGCGGCGGATGGCGTCGACGGCGGCGGCGACAGGTGCGGCGCCAGAGGGGAAGGAGCAGAGGAGAGAACGAGCAGAGGAGAGAAATGCCCTGTCGCGCGCTAGCCAACAGAGTTGACGAGCGGGGGAAACGGCCGTCTGGCCTCCGCCGTTAGCCCTGGCCACGTGGTCCCGACAGGCGGGCCAGGCATGTCAGATTCGCACTTAGCCGCGGGTCATAGCGTTTTTAGTGCCATATGTTATTCACTTGCCACAGAAGTGGTGGTTGTTCGTTATTTTCGACCAAGTTGGTGGTTTTGGAGTACCCTAGCCACAAATCTGGTGGTTTTGGGCAATTAACTCCCATAAGGAAGATAAGACAGGAGTGGTCTTTTCAGAGAACTATAGCCGCAAGAAAAAACCAAGAGTTCCAATTGCATGCAGCAATCCATGTCTGCGGTGCGATAGGACCTTTGACACGAGGTAACACATTGATCTCACATCATCATATGACCGATTCTTCTCCATATAGTGTATTCAATCGTTTAACTGAATACACAGGACCACACATGCAATATGTTGTCCGTCAAATTCTAACGTGTCTATGCAAATGACATGAAGATCTCACCATGTGAGGTCTATCATCTTCGACCGTTCGTTGGTTCCACTAAGCCTCCAATTAATACTATGCATGAGATGAACAAGACATTTGCAAGGCTAATGAATGGTACACAGTTTATGTATGCATTCTTCCCTATACCAACGTGCTATGCTAATCCCGAACCATATGCTCCCTGGTTTTAGTACATTTCTGTTCCATTTCACCAAGCATTATCTTCTGAAATTCCTCACTCCATCGGTAGAGAATATGTGAATCAAGCTCTCGTGTGTGGGTGTGCTAAAGAACAAGTCGAGGGACACCAATAACAGAGCCATTATAACAACCAACTGGTCTGTCTTTTTCAAGACTACGGATATTTGTGTCTTCGCTTTTGAGCAGCACAATTTATGGCTGCCCCTTGTTGTTCATAAACTTTGAGAATGTCAATAAAATAGCCATATTCTTATGTAGTCTAATGTTATGCTGTAGCAGGACAATACATGTTTCTTATTACGATGTATCTCTTGCTTTTGGTATATTGTAATGAACTTATTGTCGTGGGATTATTTAAAAATGGCCACGAACTAAACGATGTATTGTCTTGCTTTTGCTATATTGTTTTGATTGATCCTTACTTGTTCGTCTGTCTTAGGGATTGGATGGTTCACATGGTCAAGCAAGCGGCGACGAGCAATTGTCAGGTGCCATCGCGCACCATGGCATGGCGATTAGATTGGCAACGTGATCGATGCAGCGGACAATGCCAACAATCAGTTTATTTTTGTGGATATTTGTGTGGGATTGAGGCTTTAAAGCACATGAATTGCAGCAGAAATTGTTCAGGATACTACTGTTGTTGCTGAATCGTCTGTGGTGCTGTTTATGGATGTTGTGAATCTCTGGGTGATGAGCAAAGGGGTGGATGATGTCGAATGAACAGAATAATTCAGATTTAAGATTGAGCATTTTCGTGATTTTCTTAATCTGGAGCTTCGACCATCACTTCAATGACCAGTTGGACTATTTTAGGTATAGCACCCAGTCAAGTTTTCTTTCTTTCTGTATATTTTCAGTCTTCACAAAAATTGAAGCATTGGTAAGCTTGTTGGTATTTTTATATTTTCTTTCCATGCTAGGACATCTAAATTGAATTCTGCTTTAATCTTCATATATATTGAGAAGGCAAATCTTTTATGTCGCTTTGTTATATTGTGTTCTGTGCTCCTAAAAGATATGAACCTACCTGAGATGTGGATATGTGTAGGAAGGAAACAAATTATTTTGCATGACATTGTCTTTAATAGAAAGTCGACGTGCACACCTGACAATCTCCCTATCGCGGCAGCTCGGGAAGGAGTGTGATTGTGCTAGCAGAGTAAAATACTGGAATCGCTCTGACTGCTCCTGGACTTCCAAGGTGACGCTGGGAGATTCATCCTGCCACTTTGCCTATACTCCGCCTGATCACCGTTCATCCAGGTCTGCTAATTTTTTTACCACCCCCTTTCTCACTGTGTGTGAATACCCCTAGCTATGTGTATATATATAATGAGCTCCTTTACGGTGATTGGGGCAGTACTGGGAGTACTTTCGAGTACTTACCCCTCCGATTTTTATTAGCCGTCCGATCTGGTGGGGGATTAAGAATGAATTAACTTAATTAGTTTAAGCAGAGAAGGGCATAATGGTCCAGGGTAAAAAAATATTTCAACCGATCACGTCCACGACCAGAACCACGTCTAGATCTAGTAGCTCGGTCAAGTCCTCCTTCTCGTCCTCTTCCTTCTGTCCGACGAGCCCGTCGAGAGGAACCAATTCACCGTCGTCGGCGTCGTTCTCGTCCTCCTCCTGGTCCCCTTCACTATAAAAGACGTGGTCGGCGGCAGGAAGAAGAATAAGGCGTGACATCTGCGGCGGCAGTGTCGGCGGCGACAGCGGCGGCGGTATAGGAGAAAGCCCCCCCGCTGATCCCATCGCTTCCGGATTTGCATCTTAAGGTATGAATCGCCCGAATCTCAACTTACTTTGATTCATAGCCTGCACTTCCTACTTAGATTTGTTTAGTCATCATCGATTTAGGTTTCCCTAGTGCATGCAATTCAATTTAGAATTTTTCATCATCCATGGTCACTTCACTAGTTTACGGGGGACCCAGTTTATGGACGTTTATGATCGCTTGCCATAACATGTACAAGGAGCAAAGTTTAAAATTCCACGCAAGATTTCGTACTGGGTTTTGCATGCATTTATGTCTGTCCTTTCAGATTTTTATTCGTCCGAATTGTGATGCAGGAAGACATGGCGGACGTAAGTCACGAGTCAATGATGGAGTACTATCATATTGCCAACAAGATGTTTAATAATGAGGATGAAGGTTATACATTCTATAACAAATATGGTCTTGAGAAAGGTTTTAGTGTCCGGAGAAGCTATGTCGAGTGGGATGGATCCAACTGCCATATAATTTTAAGGAAATTTGTGTGTAGTCGTGAAGGGGTTCGTGAAGAGAAGCACATGAAGAGGAAGATGGAAGATAGAAAGAGGAGGCCACGGAGTATAACTCGTGTAGGGTGTAAATCTAAATTGGTGATTGCAAGACAGGAGGAAACATGTCAGTGGTTTGTCAAGGATTTCATCGATGAACACAACCATCCTCTAGCCCCACGGGATCTGTCGTGTCTTTTGCGTTCACACAGAAGAATTAGCGATGAGCAGAAAGCGGATATTGCAGACATGGAAAAATCTGGGATCAGAAAACACCATATTATGGATACTATGTGCATGCAATACGGTGGATATGATGAGGTTGGATGCATTATGAGGGACATTTACAATTTCTGTCACGCTAACAAGCAGGAAACAATTTCTTCCGGGGATGCTCAAACGGTGATCAATCACATGGTGGCGAGGTAAGAGCAAGATTCAGATTTTTTCTTCAGGTACTTGGTTGATGAAGCTGGCCATCTGAAGGGACTGTTCTGGTGTGATAGTCAATCCCGACTTGACTACGAGGCTTTCGGAGACGTTATTGTTTTTGATAGCACATACAGAACCAATAAGTACAATCTGCCATTTGTGCCGTTTGTCGGGTTGAATCATCACCGCAGCACCGTTATTTTTGCATGTGGTATCATTTCACATGAAACAAGCCAGGCATACGAGTAGATGTTACGGACCTTTTCTGATGCTATGGGACAGAAGCATCCTATATCTGTGATCACGGATGGGGACCTTGCAATGCAGAGAGCAATCAGGGTGGTGTGGCCTGACTCAAACCATAGGCTCTGTATATGGCACATTCAGCAGAACATTGTACGCCATCTGCATGATGACGCGGTAAAGGAGGAATTCCGATCTTTCATATATGATACATCTTCCATTGAAGAGCATGAGAGAAAATGGTTACACTTCTTACAACGGAATAAAGTAACAAGTGAGGACTCCTGGCTGCATCAGATGTATAAGATGAGAAAACTGTGGTGTGCTCCATATCTTGAGGGCCGTTGTTTCCTAGGATTGAGCAGCAATCAGCGGAGTGAGAGTTTAAACTCGGTGCTACATACGCATCTTGAGGCTAAGATGACGTTGTTTCAAATGCTAGAGCACTATGAGCGTTGCCTTGCGTCGCGACGCTTGAACGCGGCTCTCCAAGACGTCGAGGCCTTACAGACCGTTCCCTTCACAGAGGAAAATGCTTCAGTTCTTGAGAAACATGCCGCGAAAGTTTTCACTCCTGCTGTGTTTAAGTTGGTCTTATGGAGCATAGATGCTGTCATGAAATGTGAGATCAGAGAGGTACTTGATGCAGCAGAGGTTACCACATACATTGTGTCTAAGAAGGAAAGAATGGATAAAAAGATTGAAGTGCGCACGGAGACGAAGGAAGGTATGCTTCGCAGTATCAGTTGTTCTTGCCGCAAATTGGAATGCGCAGGCACACCATGTTCCCACATATTTTACATATTGGGAATTTTACAAGAAGAAACACGTCCCAGGTGTTGTGTTCCCACTAGGTGGACAATGAGTGCAAAATGTGCATTCGCACCGACCAGAAAGAGCGAGATGTATGCATACTCTGCAGCCCTACAAAGGTACCGTAAGCTAAGGAATTTTAGTCACGCAGCATGTTTCAAGGCATGCCACTCTGATGAGGCGTTTCAGCATCTAAAAAGGGTTTTGGAAGGACAAGATGTTTGCAAGGGATCAACAAGTGAACAAGCTGATAGCAAGGGATCAACTAATGCTCAGGGTAACAGCATTAGGTTTGGCCCGTTGATGCCACAATCGGCTAACCTTGATGGTGAAGGTTTCGAAAAGGTTCTGGATCCCGTGCATGTGCCAGGCCGAGGTGCTCCGAAGAAAAGGCTACAGGCAAAGATGAAGAAAACCAGAACAAAGGGTAGATGTAGCTATTGTCATGAGGCAGATGGTCACAATCGACGTACGTGCGTCAAATTGATAGAGGTACCTAATATGCCGTAATTTAATGTTTTAATGTGTCCAAATATATTCCATGGCATTACTAATATCCTTATGTGCAGGATCTCAAAGAAGAACTATGATAGCTACAACATTGTGCGCACGGTCGGACAGCAAGTACGTCGACGATCAACCTGATGTTGGCGTGTGCATTGTCGTCTATGTCTAGTATCGTGTGACCTTTTCTCTAAAATACTTCATTCTGTCAGTTAGTGACTTCCTCATAATGTATGACTTAGCTATTTGGTTGTCCACTCCCTTGTAACAGTATTAGTTTGGCATATTTTTTTTGCATTTTATATGTGAGTTTTTCAAGTGCAACCTCAAGAATCATGGTTTCTTCGTGACCAGCGTGTAGCTTCTTTATGTTTCACGATAAAATTTGGAAATAGATGTAATGGAGGAATTATATTTCGCTCCTGAAAACAAAATAAAAGCCTGATAAATCCGAAAAATACAATAGACATCCATGCTCTCCAATTGAAGAATATACAGGATGAATACAGATGATGAATCATACTCATCCTACATATCCTCCACGTAGAGTGCAAGGAAAACTGCTTGCGACTTCTTATCATAGTGTGTTTGTATCTGCATGTACAACTCACCATGCTACAGGGGAGCCAGGAGAACAAAACAGTGAAAACGGCAAAGAAACTGGTGAAGAAATCGTTCCGGGCGAGTTATATCGCATGTGCCGCGGCGTGGGGAACATATCCTCCTTGGGATTTCCATTGCAGAGGCCCAGACAATCGTCTCCGGGATCAACGCCAGGTGACAGCTGCGGATCCGCGGCAGATCGACCAGACGCGCCAGCTGCGGTCGGCTGTACGCGCGCCTCTAACCCGCCGCTCGACACGCGGCCACCTCGGACCGGGCGAGGCGCGCCCTCCGGCCCGCACCAATCACCGGCGGCCATGCGGCAACCAGATAATGGTCAGGGACGCACGCGCTTTGCGGTCCAGCCCGTGTGCTACCAGCGGTGCCCCGCCGTTCGCCAGGCGGACGTGGAGACAGCCCCTGACTCCAGTGGGCCTGCAACATCATGGGCTCATGATGAGTCTGCGAGCCGCCCTGGATCTTCTGCGGCTCCACTCTCACCAGCGCCTCGGCCCGCTGCCACAGAAGATCAGGACCGCCCGGAACCAGCTGCTGCAGGCTAATCTGCCTCGGATTCCGTCGCTGTCCTGTCTCTAGAAAGGGCTATAGGATCTTCTGCGGCCACGAACTCTCGTGCACATCAATGGTCCCTTCGGAATGCGGTGATTTTTTCGACCACCTCCAAATTACCTCAATTTTTGCACACATGATTTCTTGCAGAAACAAAGCTAGGTTTCCAAGGTTTTATATTTTTTGAATTTTTTTGAATTTATACTGCCCTCTAGACTGACTGATCAAAACATCGGTCAATACCTCAAGGGGGCATTGTAAAATATTTTTTTTCCAAATTTTCTTTCATGGACATGTTTGGCACATGTGGGTCACCGTGTCATAAAGAAATTGGGTGATTTGGAGGTGGTGGAAAAAATCACCTTTGTTCAAAAAATGGCTTAAGTTAGACCAAATGGTCCCTCTGGAATGCGGTGATTTTTCCGACCACCTCCGAATCACCTCAATTTTGGCACACATGATCTCTTGCACAAACAAAGATAGGTTTGCAAGGTTTAATATTTTTTTGAATTTATACTGCCCTCTAGACTGACTGATCAAAACATCGGTCTATACCTCAAGGGGGCATTGTAAATATATTTTTTCCAAATTTTCTTTCATGGACATGTTTGGCACATGTGGGTCACCGTGTCATAGAGAAATTGGGTGATTTGGAGGTGGTGGAAAAAACCACCTTTGTTCAAAAAATGGCTTAAGTTAGACCAAATGGTCCCTCCGGAATGCGGTGATTTTTTCGACCACCTCCAAATCACCCAAATTTTGGCACACATCTCTTGCACAAACAAAGCTAGGTTTCCAAGGTTTTATATTTTTTTGATTTTTTTGAATTTATACTGCCCTCTAGACTGACTGATCATAACATCGGTCTATACCTCAAGGGGGCATTGTAAAATATATTTTTTCCAAATTTTCTTTCATAGACATGTTTGGCACATGTGGGTCACCGTGTCATAGAAAATTTGGGTGATTTGAGGTGGTGGAAAAAAATCACCTTTTTTCAAAAAATGGCTTAAGTTACACCAAATGGTCCCTCCGGAATGGGGTGATTTTTTCGACCACCTCCAAATCACCCAAATTTTGGCGCACATGATCTCTTGCACAAACAAAGCTAGGTAAGTCAGTGAGCATGTGTTAAATTTTGTTGACTAATTTCAATATGAATGCAAAAAAAATGCACACCTACCATACCAGAGGCAGGAGTTTTCATACACCACGGCCTGTATACGACTAGGAACCCAACAGTTTATGGGCCAGGATACAGGCCCGGGGTGCAGATTACTCTTCTGCTGGTGGGGCCAACTGGGCAAAGAGCATGAAACATTAGGCAAAGTACTGCCTGCATATGAAAGGAGCTTGAGTGGGGAGGCACAGCCGGGTATATAAGCTGGTGCGTCTCCCTCTCGCTCGGCGAGGTGGGACTAAACTCCCACCACCGTCTGCTTTGCCCTGGTGCACCCACGCGATGGGCCAGATTAGATGGGCTTTCACAGGCCAGCCTATCCCGCGTGCTGGACCACGCGTGGGTCTAGATCTCTAGGCTGGCTCATGCTTTTCCTTTTGTTTGTTTTTTTCCTTTTCCTTTTGTTTACATAAAAATTACCTGACCACTCAAAAAATAACATGTTACATCTTATTTCAAATTCTCTTTTTTGCGATATTTGGTTTGCATTTTCTATAAATGCTAAAAAATACACCAGTCATCCTTGCTCTCCAATTGAAGAATATATAGGATGAATATAGATGATTAATCATACTCATCCTACATATCCTCCACGTAGAGTGCAAGGAAGACCAACGCTTGTGATAATCAAATAGATGAAGGTATTTAAGCCGGTGCAAGCACTTGCTCGGGGGGCGAGGTGGGACTAAAAATATTAAGACGTGATCCTGGCTCTAGATCGGCGCGACGTGGGCCGGCCCGCCCTGAATTGCTTGAATGGGTCAGGCTTTGGGGGAGGAGGCGTGGCAGACGTGGGAAACCTACGTGCATGCATGGAACTGCACAGCAGGCGGATCGCGCGGGATTATCGAACTGGGCCCGACAGGCGTACATGTGCGGGGCCCGCATAGATTAATTCGGTCGGCCTGTCTCCGGGTGACGACGCGCGGGCGTGCGACGGCCCTTTCTCGTGCGCTTTGGCGGGGATCCGCCTGCGCTTCGATGCGCCCTGACACCGCACCGATCCCGGAGCAGATCTCGTCAGGTCTGACTCCGCGGATCCCGAGGATGATTCGCCAGCAATTTTGTCACTTTGTGCCACATAAAATGTCCGTTTGGTTTATTTCTTGCACCGTTTTGCAGCAAATTTTTTCAGTCGCAGTTGTACATGATCCTGCAGCACCTGCTCATTAACAACTACTCCCTCCGTTCGTAAATATAAGTCTTTTTTGAGATTTCAGTATGAAATACATACGGAGCAAAATGAGTGAATCTACACTCTAAAATACGTCTATATACATCCGTATGTAGTTCATACTGAAATATCTTAAAAAACATATAGTATTTAGGAACGGACGGAGTGTACAGTTGGGTATAAACACATGCATGTCGCGTCGGAAATGGAAATCACATTCTAGCAAAAATGTTGTTACAAGACCTCCATCGTGAATGAATTGTTCCATAACAGCAAACATTCGTAAAAAACCAAAAAATGTTGTCTCCAGCTTAAAACATTTAAAATAACATTAGCCCTCCTACGGAAGCTCGTCTCCGGTGCCAAAATCCAGTGACTTCTTCGTATTGGTCGTTGGAGTTTGCGCCAGGATTTGCGACGACCCACCTTCTCCAATATTTTTACACGGTACATCAATGTAACCTAAGGAGTTAAGTTGTTCCTTTGCCTCAAGCTCTCTAGCCAGAGCCTCCTCATGCTGCAAGTCTTGGATGCGCAGTTCCTGTAAAATCATACTAACGTATTAGGACAAACTTAAGGATGATGAAGCCGTAAAATTGATGTAACATGAAGAATAGGAACCTCTGAATCCATGTCCGACCACCACTCATAATCATCTTTCGGTGGACGATTATACACCAAATACAAATGACATGTCTTGCTGCCGTTCAGGCGGGAAATCATCTTTGCAAAATCACCTGGTCCTGAAATCAGGAACATTCCTTCTGGTAGGTTGCACGCATGCTCAGGTAAGAAGTGGTACAAATCTGAATCCTTTTTATAACCATATCCAGCCACTTCTTTCATGAGAAAATCATAGTCCAATACGCCGGGTTCAAACAATCTCATCTCAATGGGTCTTTCGTCAAAGTATCCTGTCGGGACATGCGAAAGCTCACAATCCCTATGAATGTAAAATTCCATTACCAGCACCTACATACGAGTATCTCACGTCAAATTTAATACATTGCAATCACCAAAGTTCCATAAATAATTTTTTATGTGCGTAGCAACATCGCGACAAAGTTACCTTATTATTATATGGGATGTAAACTTCATCTGCGAGGATTCGGGATTGTTCCGTCACTGGATGCTTAGCCTACGTATGAATCGCCGACATAGAGTTACACACGAATTAAATATGGTCATACAAAATGTTGGATGTGAATGTTTACCATGGGTGCGAGGTACTTACAGGTGGAGACTTGAAGACATGTTCTTCGAGTGGAGAACTGTGGCATTCAACGGGTGACACCGACATCACTAGGCCTTTAGTGTTTGGAGATTGTGCCGCGTAACGCTTCTTGGACTGCATATGAATAGCTTACACAAAGTTACTCACAAAAAAACTATTAATACACAATATCGGTCGTGATCGTGACTGAATAGCATCGTTGCAAGGTACTCACAGGGGGAGTACTGAAGACATGCTCTTGCGGTTGACTGCTGTGGCATTGAACGTGGGATTGAAACATCGCACGGTCTTCCAGCATCTTTCCTTCCATCATGACCTGCTCCACCATAGCCTTGTAGTCCATGTCCTTGCGCTCCTGTTGCAGCCTAATGTCCATATTGGCACGTGCCTGCAACACATTCGCGTCCATGTTGACACGCTCTGTCTGTATAAGGCCGTCGACAACCTTCCGGTCCTTTTGCAATTTAAGCTGCATCTCCTTGTACGCCAGCTGGAATTTCTTTTCCATGGCCTCGCGGTCCTGATTTAACTTTTTTTCCATCTCTTCACGCATCTGCTTAATCTTCTGAGACATATCAGCACGCTCATCCTTAAGCATCCTATCGACATACGCACGTTCTTGTTTGAGTGCCCTGTCCATCTCATCACGTTCGTGTTGGACCTTCGCGTCGATCTCCCGGCGGGCTTCACGCAACAACCTGTCGTACTCCGCACGCTTATTGCCATGCACATGTGAATCCATGGTGCCTACAACACCAGATAGTAGAATGCGATTAATGAGATCCAGATTGTCAAAATATACCGATTCTCACTAAAACATAGGACTATTTAAATACCTCGTAATATAGAATAGCATGGTATGTGTGAGACAAACTGAGTCATGAATTTCCAGCAAACGCTCTAATCTCCTAAAATTCGTATTCCTAATTTGGTATGAACAACCTCATCCAAATCAGTCCTAAATAATCCAGCAACTCCTTCAACAGCACCTCCTTTACTGTAGTATTGAGAACAAGTCTTTGTACGCCACATCTAAGTGGCTAAATCAAACATCATCCAAATCATTCCTACTAATGGAACATAGCCTAAAGGTCTTGTAAAGAAAATCCAACGACAAAAAAATATCCATAACTAGACCGTATGATCAGGATCCCCTAACAACCAATCGCAAAGCTCTTGCATAAAATTCTTCACTCCAACCTTATGCAAATCATTCATAGTAATCCAGTATAGCAGAAAGGGCTAGAAAATTAGCTCCACCAACATAATATTTCCGTAACCAGATCGTATTATGAACTACTGTGAACTTGCAATCACATCTAATCTCATAACGGCCTTTACTCCAAGTAAAGACAAGCACACACAATCTTGCACCAAAATAGTACCTTTGACGAAAAACTAATCCGCCAGGAACAAATACCAAAGATCTTGCACACAAATATGGCATCTCTAATCTCATCACAACCTCCTTTTTGGTCCAATCGACGGAAAAAGTATGAACGTTTCAAGAGATGGGAGGAGACGTGGAGGATGATACCTTTTTCTTTTTACTCGGCCGTCGGCGTGGGCTTCCGCAGAGCGATGGCGATTATCCCGGCGACGGCTACCTCTGGACACCAAAACTTTCTGGGCGGTTAAGGAAGGAGCGATATGCGGAAAGAAAAGATGGGAGGGATATGCGGTACGATGGAAGGGTACATATCTCCCGTGATATCTGACGATATATTTACAAGTAATGCGCATGGATGGTCCGTCCGTGATTTTAGGGTGGGTTAGTCGGTTGGAAGATTTGTTAGTTAGCCTATTTAGAGGGAGCACGATGCTCTGGTCCTGGTGTTAGGGTTTGTTAGCCCAGCGGAGGAGTCCCTAGTTCTTCTCTTACCCAAAGGATTACGACCACCGTCTGTCATTGCCGCAGTCGCCTGGCACCAAATCAACCATGTCGTCGTCGAGCTCGATTAGGTGCGTGCTGAGGGGCCGATCAGTTGATGTGCCCCTGATCCCTTGCCCTGACTGTGGTGAAACGGTTAGATTCTATCTCTCCAGTACCGAAGAGCATGATGGTTGGGTGTTCTACAAGTGCAAGCACCACGATGTACAATCCCTTTACATGACATTTACTGCATGAGTAATTTTTTCTACTGTTTCGTTAGTGCTGGTTTGATTTGAGTTCACTTGATTCATAGGATCCATGTGATTTCTGGCGCTAGGAACTAGAGTAGGTGGATCATCTTGTTGGTACAAGTGTCCTTGTTGGTGCTTATGCCCTTGATGCAATGGCTGCGGCACATGATAGAAGGGAACAGCTACAACGCGCAAAAAAACAGTGTGAAAAGAATGCATGTGCCAAGAGTGGCAACATTGGAGGCAGGACAAATTACAGTCAGAGCAATGTGGCAACCATTACGAAGCACCAAGCTTATACGATGTTAGGACTAGGGAGACAAATTGTTTTCAAGCTGAAGCTGTTGACGGCTAGTGTAATGGTGTTGTGTGTGTTGTGTGTGATGTTGATTGTGAAGAAATAATATATTTGTGATCGTATCAAGGCGATTATCGTGGTCACATGTAATAATAGCTTAATAAGAAGAGGTGTTCTAACATGATACCTCTTACACCCCTCAACCCCCACCCCTCTTTTAACATGACAGGTAAGAGTAAGAAATAAATCTTACACGATGATTGCATGAAATAGTTGTTTTGATTATTTCTTACCTTCTTGACTATTATGAGAAAATAAGGGGCAAGACGGAGCATGTTAAAATTGCTAAAAAATAATGAATAAACCGAGTTGCAATGAAGGCAATCGAATGGAAAAACGTAAACGACCATTTAAATTCTTGCCCACTATGTTGTGCACGAACACAAGAGTACCATGATATAAAAATAAAGTACGCCATTACAGCAATGACTTAAAAATCCCTTAATTTATTTTATCACACTACGTTTTGCCAAAACTACTCTAGAGGCACATCAGGAACATGGGAAACAAACAGATAAATCCCATGATCTCCCAGGTACAGCAACATCAGCACCTTCTGTCCTAACAGCAAGATTTTTTCCTTCTTCATGAACTCGTTCCATTTGTTGACGCAGACACGACCGTCAATATCAGAAATGGTGTATGTACTTGACACAGTACTGTGTGGATGACAAACAATGGTTATGGCACCATATTCCTCCATTTCTTCGGGGACAACACGATTAGGCAGTTTCTGTTTGAAAACAATATTTGTTACATCAACACGTGGCAACTTATTGTTATGTAGTAAAGGAAGAACAATTAATTTGGAACAAAGCTAAAAACATACTGAAATGACACAAAGTAAATGAAGAACAGAAAGATGGTTACCGAGAAGTTCTTGTTGCAATCTGACCATGTCAACGTATGGAGGAATGCATATGCTCTTCCTTGATCATAGTTTCCAGCATCATGACGCTCCACTAACTTGTCAAGGTCCATCACTTGGCGTATGACATACTCCATCATTCTCCAGTTTAAGCTTGTCCCCTCAGTTACAGCGACATTGTCAATAATATCTCTTTTCTCATTGGACAATTGGTAGTATGCTACAATATTATAGCACATACAATTTAATTTATTATATATGGTATATGATAAATTTAGAGTAATAAAACTTGCAGGAGCAAAAAAGTATCTTACTCGGATGTATGATAGGCAAATTCCCAGTTGTCACAACGCTACTTGGTACTTCTGAATTGTCAGTACTGAACGTAATCTCCTGACCCACATGTAGCGTATAAACTCTAACAAATTCCTTCCAAGACTCCCCTGAAATGTATGTCAACTCATTGTCATTGGTAATCTCACATGGGAATTCAAACCCCTCATTGGTACTGAAACTTGCTTCAAAGTTCCCATATTTTCCCAAGGGCACTCCAAATTTCTGCGTGAAACTGTATCTGTCGTAGCAGGGGATTACCTGAGTAGCATATGTACGATTGTTAATATATATGAACTGCCTGTTAATCTAAAGAATTTGTCCAATCATAGATGACTAGCATAGTATAGTTCACTACTTCTTAGCAGTATTATCATATAACCCCATAGAAGATTTAAATTTACATGCACGTACACAAAACCATTTTATCATCTAAGAAATCAACATGCAATATAACTCTTTTTGCAGTAAACATTACGAACAACTGACTGAGTACAAAGGGTCCGAGTACAATATTCGTTCAATATTAGTGCCTCCGTCCAAAAATTTGTGGACAAATTTTTGTACATACGGATGTATCTATGCAGAAAACATGACTAGATACATGCGTATCTACATGAATCTAACACATTAATTTTGGATCGGACGGAGTACTAAATTTCTCATGATATTTGCTACGGGTCATGTCAGACTGGATCTTACTGTCTTGTTTGCAAATCCCGCGCGCAGGGTGACGGTACAAAACTCCCTCATACGATGCTCACCGGGGCACAAACCCTTGGTGTCCAAACAAATGCCACACTGCGAATCGAGATCAATCTCATTACTAGTACGTACAGTCTTAAAGATTAGTGCTAGCAGTTGAATTCAGATCTGACAGATTCTATAGTGCAAATACGTACCGCACTGATCTCCTTAACCATTTTCGCTCGAGAGAGGGACGTGAGGAGGAGGGGGCGAAAAGAGCAGTCACTTCCGACCCCTAAGCTGACGATGGCGGCGGCGGCGTCCGGAGATTTCGAAAAGCGCGTACGCCCGGCGTCTCCGATCTTATATTGGAGCGGTCGTGGCGGTGGTAGGAGGCCCCGATGCCACGGGTGGTTAGGAGGAAGGCGGTGCAATCACGGGATTTCGGGAGAGGTGGCGTGCGTGAGTTATGGGATCTTTTAACATATATCATCAAGATAAAAAAGAACATTATGTTGTGCTAAAAAATACATTTCATAAGGGTGAACTAGGTTTTTGGTTCGAAACAAGTTTGAACGATATATAATTCCAAAATTGGCCTTGTCCATTTTCCAAATAAGTTTCACAACTATACATGCCATGACCAATGCAAGCAAGCATGCAAAATGGTTTTTAGTTTAGCGAAGTTTTTCATTTTCGGACGAAAATGCCCGAATGTGGCCGCACGTGACAACACTTGCAATCATTGTCGAAAATGGTTCAAACTAGGCATGGAGGCGTACAATGGCCATGAATTGTCACCGCAAAAAAGTTCGGTTGACTTAAGATATGTGAACAAACCATCGGGCATTTTCGGAGGGTGCCAGGCTAGCCCGGAAGGGCGAGTCCGGGAGCACCTCCATGTTAACACCACATACAAATGATTCCAACTTTTTTTCATGCCCTCCCATGAGAAAATCAAGCAAACATGCAAATATGGTTCTCAGTTTCGACAACTTCTCCACGTATTGGGATTTATTTATATCGAAAATGCCCGAAAACTGGCCCCACGTGACATTAGTTGCAAACTTTACTAAGAATACTTCAAACTTGGCATGGAGGACTAACATGACCATGAGTTGTTACCCCAAAATTTTTGTGTTGATTCAAGAAAGGTCAACAAACCAGCATGTGTCTTCTCAGAGGATGCCATGTTAGCCCAAAGGAAGGGCGCGTATTGGAGCAACTCCGTGTTTACAATATCCACAAATGATGCCAACTTTATTTCATGATCTCCCATGAGAAAATCAATAATGCATTCACAATGGTTTTTAATTTGTCCAACATTTATAATCCTTCTGCAATTTCGAAGCGAAAAAGAAACATCGCCTGCATGGTCTACCCCCCTAGCCACACATCGAAAGGAGGGGGCACATGATGCATTACACTTTGTTTGTCTTATGGTGGACCTAGTTGACACACCAAGCCTAGTTGGATCATTGGCCTACACCGGATTCCATGTCGTATGAAAGCTCGGGCACATCAACTGCTCCCGTCTAGAACCTTCGAACTGCACTGTCCACTTTGTGAAGCAAGTACAACATGAAATTTGTGAAATTCTCCCAAGCTTTTAAAGTACATCTCATGACAAAATCAAGCAAGCATGCAAAAATGCTATTCAGTTTACACAAAATTTTGCATGTACGGTAATTTTTTCGGCCGAAAATACTCGAAAACTGGCCACACGTGAATCATATTGCAAACTTTACAAAAAATGGTTCAAACATGGCCTTCAATAGTCACCCCAAAAAGTTGGGTCGATTTCATACAGGTCAGGATAGTACTATAGCATCTGCTCTCAAAGGGCGCCAGGCTCGGCCGGAAGGGCTTGTGTCGGGGAACCTCCATGTTCACACCATCTTTATATTTTGTCAAATATATTTCATGGCCTCCCATGACCAAATGAAGCATGCATGCACAATGGTTGTAAGTTTCTACTAGATTTTCCATTTTCTTCCATTTTTCGGTCATAAATGCTCGAAAAGTGGCCGCAATTGCCAAAACTTGCAAATTTTGCTGAAACTCATTTTGATGTTGTCCTGGAAGCCTGTAATGTAACATTTTCCATTGCATGTCATAACTTGGGTTCATTCCACATGAAGCATGATCTACTTGGTTTGTACATTCGACAGTGTAGCACGAAGGTTCTCGACGGAGGCAGTGCGTGTACTGCATCGACTCCATGGATGG
Source organism: Triticum aestivum (assembly GCF_018294505.1). Lineage (NCBI taxonomy): Eukaryota > Viridiplantae > Streptophyta > Magnoliopsida > Poales > Poaceae > Triticum > Triticum aestivum. The sequence continues at coordinate 483,751,369 of NC_057799.1, read as the reverse complement.
AATCCTAGTTTGAACCAATGTTCGCACTTGGTATGGTGTCAATTAGGTCTAACCTTAGGCAATAAAGCTTGAAGGCATCATGTGCTACCACTTTCGATGGTTGTCTACGGGTAGACCGTCTGGGAGGTGAAAAAATCATGAAAATCATGTGTAACCTTGAACGCACTGTGCATGCATGCTTGATTTGGTTCATGGGATGGCATCAAAATAACTTGGAATCCTATGTACATGGTGTATTGAAGGAGGTGGCCCGAGACGGGCCCTTCCGGGCTATCCTTGTACCCTCCGAAAGCACATGTTGGTTTATTGACCTATATTAAATGACCGCCAAGTTTGTATCGTTACAATCCATGGCCATGTTAGGGATACATATGCCAAGTTTGAACCATTTTCATCTAAGTTTGAAAGTTTTTTCATGTGTAAATCTTAGTCTAAACTTAGAAGCATTTCGCATGGCAGCTTGTTTTGGTCATGGGATTCCATGGGAATTAGTACACATCATTTTGTATTGTAGATGATCTACTAAACATGGGGGTGCCCCCAAACACGCCCTTGCGGCCTTGACTGGCACCTCCGAAATCACATGCTGGTTTGTTGACCTACCTGAAATCAACCCAACTTTGCAGGGTTGCAAGCCATGGTAATTATTGGGGTACTTTCAAATTTCAACCATTTTCAGCGAAGTTGCAAGTTTAGTCACGTACGGCCAATTTCCGGGCATTTTCAGAACAAACAACATATTTTACCACTTAAAAAATGCATTCCTTTCTCGACGGCACATTTGTTTTTTCTTCGGAACATTACATTTGTTTTGGCCAATTACATGCTAATGTTTCAACCTCCCATAACTCACGCCGCCCAGATCTCCCGAAATCCCACGATTACAGCTCCTCCCTCGTAACCACCCGCAGCATCCAGGTCCCCTACCACCTCCCACGACCGCTGCAAGATCAGATTGTAGCCGCCCGCCCCGCCCACCGCCCACCGCCAACGTCGCCTGAGGGGTCGGACGGGAGTGGTGTTGTCGCCGCCTACTACGCGCGTCAACGCGCCGCTGCTCCTGTTGCTGCCATCGAGCGCCACACATCGACATCTAGTGTGGGACGCACTATCCGCGTGGAGCATTGGGCCGCCACCGCCGACGACAGAAGGTTACGTGATCATAGCTCTTTTTAATCTTTCTCAGACACGCACGTCTACTAGTAAAGCCCTAATAGGTTTCCCACAAGTTATTCCAGTCGTCAAGATTACCTGATCATAGCTCTCATTAATAACTATCTTGTAATCAATCTTGGCACACTACACGAACGTCCGAAGAGGTAATACCACAACAAGGGTATCTCTTTCATGAAATAACACGTCGTATGTTTATGCAATCCCAAAACCCTAGTTGAACTGTCCCAATGTTATGCATGACCAAAATCTGTAGTGTGCTTAAAGTTACATGTAGTTCATATTATTTAATAAACTCATCCGTGCCTGCGTATAAGATTTTATTTTTGTTACACATTTCTCAACGTGAAGGTCAAATAAATTGAACCGGTTTTGCTTCTGTTCCATAGGTGCCAGTAAAATGGAAACTACTGTTAAAAGTCCTGCTAATGGAGAAAAACACGTCTCCGAAATGACCGATGAGGTACGTAGTTGACATTTCGTTTGAAAACTGTACTTGCAGACCCTTCTTTCATACTCGATAAAATCTATTGCCACTTTTGCAGGAAATCTTGAGGAAACACGGCCATATGAAGTTAGTGTGCTCACCGTCAAGGCTCGCCAAAGTCATGAAATTGTTGTCATCAAAACACATAGAGAAAATCATAAGCGATACCGGTCTTGGGTGTCTAAACATGATTCGTGAATTTAAACTCCGGCGCATTATGTTGATAAGACTAGCAAAGAGCTTCGATAGTGAGACATCGTCCATTACCATAGGTAAAACATCCATTCCTATCACCGCAGAAGACGTGCACCATATATTTGGCCTTGCAATAGAAGGGGAGGATATCGATAAAAAGCTGGAAAGCGCACCGGATCCAAATTTGTTTAACACATTTCAAAAAAATGGGAGCATTGATCAGGCTGACCTTGAGAGAGATCTTAAGTTCCAAAACACCGGACAATGATTTCCTGGCGCGGTTCGTTCTATTCGCTATTGGCATAGTTTTAGCACCAACAACACAATCTTATGTCGATGCGAAATACCTTAAACTGGTTGCGGATATTAAAAGCCTTCCGAGATTGAACTGGGGATGTTTCACAATGAAACACTTGTTCATGTCCATACACAAATTTAACTCTCTTGATCAAGTATCTCTACAGGGAAATCTACCTCTGCTTCAGGTTAGTGCAACATCACTAGTTAACATTGTACAATTGTTTTTCTTTTCTATATCTCTCTATATTGACGAAGTAATTTATTGTGAAGATTTGGTACTGGGAGCACCTGCGTTCCGGCAAATTGATGTATACTCCTATACCCCCACCATTGGTCGCACGATGGGACGAATGCACGTGCGTAATAAGAGCAGAAGCTTACACCTCAGGAGGTCTTCATAAAGGACTGGTGTGTTTCTAGATTTGACCCATGTATATATCCGGTTATTTATTTGCTACTACTGATTCATTGTACCTGATTCAAAGGTTGTGATGAAAATTTGTGCTCGACAACCAGAGGCCAACAATAGAAAGGATCCAGGAAGCCAAAAATTTGTACGTGTGGATGAAGGTGATTCATCTCGAGCACAATCACAAGGTCAAAATATGAGTAGCCACCAAGTAAGCCCAACAAAGACAATTTTCATTTTCCAAGATCAGTAAAAGGTCGCATCGAAACTCATTCATTTTGATTTCTTGTGAACGGGGTGTTATTTCGTTTGCACAGGTGGAAATGATAGTTGCAGCCCTGAATGCACGTTGTGCTGAGTAAGAAAAGAAGATAGGCAGACAGTTAATGGAATTTCAGCATAGATTTGACGCGAAATTCCTCACCCTGAGCGAAGAGTTAATCGACATTAAGAGTAAATCTGGCAGTAATCCTAGGCTCTCACTGCTCGAGGACGAAATTAAGGACTTAAGGAGGGAACTGAAGGTATGTCATGTTGTGCATTTTTTATTGTTACGAATATGTTCCTCCATATTCATTATTGTTATAATTGTTACAGGAATTAAAAAACAAAAGTAAAGTCAGCCGACAATCCGAGTCACAAAAAGCAGGCGTCGAGGTAATAATTATGGCCCACCACATAAGTAGTATTACCAAACTAATTATAATTGACCATTTTTTGTTGTTGTAGGAACAAGTCAATGTGTGCAGTGATCCCTTCATGGCGACTCCTAAGTTCGACGCATCCACGCCACGTACTTCGACTCCAACACCAAGTGCCAGACACGTCCTGCCAAACAAGGACGATCCTCGAATCACACCGATGAAGCCTCTGTTTGATAATGATTACGTGCTCACCGCTGAGGACAAAGAGGCAGCCATTTTCATCAGGAGAACACACGGCCCTGTTGAAGTCGTTCAAATCGGAGACATTCCCCTAAGAGCGGAATAACTAAAGCCAATTTACGATAAAAAATACATATGTGGTGATGTAAGCCCCTTGTACTCCATTATACATCAACTATTTGAACTGTTGGCACATCATTACATGATTACAAATTTGGCAGGTTATTATGTCGTATGCTCACATCAGCGGAGTTGAGACTGATACTACCTCAGTCATACCCCCCAATGAAACCAGAAAGCTTTTACAAACAAAAGGGGTTATTCCAAAGGGCCATGGAAGCTCGTGGGTTCAGCGTATTGCAAATAAATTTGTAGGACGCCGGAAGGTAACCGTTTTCCTCACTTTCATATATCGTAATAGATAGTGTAGATGAAATATTTCAGGGGTCCCCCGAACCATAATTGTTACCTTATATACATTATTCCGTGGAATGAGTCCTCTTTGACTTTACGGCAAGTCCACATCCCGTTGAATGTGAATGATAACCACTGGATGGCAATGGTGTTCAATTTCGACAAAGAAGAGATTCAAATCCTAAACTCCTTGAAAAATCAATTTGACGAGTCCAAGGAAACTGCTCTTGTAAGCTTTATCTTGCTGCCTCTTTACTATCGCATGGCACATGAACTCCCAAATCACCGTAACCCTTCGTAATACTCGTATTATGCTAGGTGGAGGCGATTCGGGCCTGCATGGACGAAGCGGTGAAGGATGGCTTGGTAACACCAGCTAAGCCCATCAAATTTACCGACTAAGAAGTAGTACGCTATGACGACATACCGTAACAGAATGACGGGTACGTACGACCTCCTAAATTATTCCTTGCCGACACGTCCAAGTTCACTAAAACCTAAACTAAACACTGCAGGCATTCATGTGCGTTTTTCACACTGAAGTACATGTTGACATGGAACGGTGAAGTATTTACCGACAAAGTGGAGCAGATGAGCCAAACACTATATTTTCTTGTAGAATATCTTATGACTAAACGCTGTGCTGACATATGTGTCGCTTATCAAATGTAGTCACAGATAGATATATTTAGCTGGAAAATATTTTCAAGCTTGCTGCGTTCAGATTGCAACAGTCTTCGCATGGAAACATACAAGTACCCCATAACGGTTAGCGAAAAAGCACGAATATTTTATTTTATTCCTATGTGTCATGACGCTACCGAATGCACTCATGTCAGCTTTACAGGTGGAGACGTATGAAGCCCATGTTGCATCGCAACCTATGGGTTCAGAAGACGATGTCCAAGAAATTATCGGTACTATTGAGTGCAAGATGTCAGACACGTCGAGCTCCCCAAAGGATCCCGACACCCCGAGCTCCCCAAAAAAGCGGAGAGGACGTGGACGCCCGAGGAAGCTTGTCGATGAAGTGCAAGCTAAAAAAACAAAAACTATGGAAGAGCTCAGAGTGAAATTTGATAGCAAGGCCATTGCTAAACAAGTGGCTTCTTCGATGTCAAGACGATCACGCAAGCCATCACAAGCTATATCGAGCCCATTCAAGTTAACCAAATGGTAGTTTAGGTACGTACTGGGTAGCACTGTAGTTAGCACTACTTATGATACATTTGTCATTTACGATTTGGTGATTGAACTTTATCAAACGTGCATCGACGAGCGGTGAAAGATGGCTTGCTAACACCAGCTAAGACCGTAAAAAGTAGGGTATGATAACATACCACAATATAGCAATCTCTGCTATCGCAGTACATACTTTTGGCAATCACGAACATTATGTAATTTTGGCAATTAGGGATGCATGCTCAGTTCTTTTGGTTGAACTGCCAATAGGTCATTCTGCCAATCATTTGCATGATGTACTTTTGGCAATATCTTATAGTACAACCTAAGTGCATGTCAAAAAGTGGCAATAGGTACTTTTGGCAATCATGTGCATGCTACATTTCTGGCAATTACTAATGCATGCTCATTTGTTTTGCTTCAAATGGCAGTATGTACTCCTGGCAAACATTTGTGTGCTCTACTTTTGGCAACTATTAATACAAGCTCATTTATAATGGTTTAACTGTCCATAGAAATAACTTGAATGTCATTATTTCTAAACATACCAAATTCAGTGCAAGATATAGCATTAGCATCTTCAGTTAGAGTCATAACATATATGTACCATATATCACCATAGTGGAGGTATTAGGCAAGGTTGACCGCAATGCACTTAGGGTAGGTGCTATCAAGATAAACAATAGTTTAATGAAGCAACGACGCTTATTAGAACATGGTAGACGCTTAATTAGGCGCCTATCATGTACAAATTGGCACTGCTGCTTCAGAAAACCATGTTTATTATTGTTAGCATGTACCTAAGCACATAGCATTGGAAGTTGGCCATTACCAGAAATGAGCAATGTACTACCAAACACTTAAACATAGCATGTTAAACAGTCAGAACCCAAAAGATAAACCGGCGCATAAGTTCAAGCAGTATGGTGGGGCAGAAGTATCACACGACAACCATAACATAAAAACAGTCTTAACTAGGGTGGGCCAGCAGTAACAACCAAGTAGCGCATCAGATCCTCGCCATCTTGGCCAGACGAGGAGGCCTCAGGAGGTAGAATGGCAGATGCCCCTTCGCGTACTTCCTGAGGAAGTGTAGCGACCAGACCTCAAATGGTCTGTGCTGCTGTGCACCAGTGTCATCCCTGGATCAGTAATGCTGACACGCACAGTACAAATGGAGGATTTATCACAGAGTAGCAATCACACACTTATTACATCGAATATCTCCAAAGAGATTAAGTATGATAAATATGGCTTAAGGCCATCTAAACGATAACAGCGGAAGACTTGGAAGATAAGTGAGTCCATCAACTCCAGCGGCATCACTGAGTATAAGACCACGACCTAAGGCACCTTACTCGTCGTCTGAAAAGTCTGCAACATGAAACGTTGCAGCCCGAAAATGGGTCAGCACATAGAATATGCTGGCAAAGTAACACATAGAGAATAATGAACAATAATAATGCTATACTACATGCATATATGGCTGGTGGAAAGCTCTATGGTTACAGTTTTGCGAAAAGCCAATTTTTCCCTACTTCAAAGGAATAAATTTTATTTAACTATCATGGTGGTTGTTAAACATTGAGAAGGTACCTCCAACTCAATCCCAATTAAGTATCATCATTAACCCAACAAAATTAATTAAAAGTAACATGGTGATGAGATTCAAATGATAATCCAGGTACTAGATACTCAAGTTGTCCATAACCGGGGACACGGCTAACCATGATTAGTTTGTACACTCTGCAGAGGTTTGCGCACTTTTCCCCACAAGACTCGATCGCCTCCGCTTGATTCTCGCACTGCATGATGTTTGAGAAACGGATGACCGAGACACAGTCTTTCAGGAACAATCACTCTTTACTCTGGGTGGACCGGTACACCTACTTTCCCCTACATCTGCTAGCCCACCTCTTCAAGAGATCATGTAACCTACTCAACTATGCTAGAGCCCATAATAGCTTGTGGCTGCACACGGAAGTTTCTAGCATGAATAATCTTATGATCCCTTTGAGCCTGGGTGGCGGTCCTTATACAAACAGACAACACTGGGTTCTCCAGGTGCCTCAATCCACCCAGATGTGAGTTTTAGTTGCCACCTTAGGTAAACCATTATTAACAATCTCACATCTGTCATGAATATCTCTCAAACCCAATCCACGTCTACGAGCATAGCATGGCAATATAATAGCAACGTAGAAGTAACTCCCAAGGGTTTGATAAAAAACAGGTAATAGGTACTACCTCAACTACTTCCCAATACCCACAATTTAATTAGATCCTAATCATGCAATGTTTGAGGAATAGATCTAATGCAATAAAACTGGGTATGGAAGGTATGATCAAAGTGTTACTTGCCTTGCTGATGATCCGCGAAACCTAGCGATTCGAAGTAACAAGCGGCACACTCCGGGTACTCTATCGCAAACAAACAAGCAAACAATAAGTACTCATCTAATGCACAGGTAAAACTCGAATGAAAGATCCAACCAGAAAGTTCAACTTAAGAACTCCGGTTTGCAAAAAGAATCAACTCGAACGAAGCAACGAAAGTCAAACGGCGAAAGAAACAAGCTTCGTTTACTAATCTGGATCTAGGTCAAATTTTACAGTAGCAAAAACTTGTTTGAGTAGGTTAAACGGAAAGAGAATTTCGAGACGAAACTCTAGGCGCTTGAATCGCCTGATTCCGATAAACGAGCGAAAAGTTAAACAGAAACGAAGATTCGATCAGAAATCGAATCTGAGATAATCGCGGAAAAATCCGACGAAAAAGAAAAACGGACGAACGGTTAAAGAACGGACGTTCGTTAACAGAGAAAAACCGACGAACGCGTTCGTTAAAACGAACGGTTCGGTGAACGCTCACAAAATAACAAAACCGAAAAAAAACCGATCTAGGGTTTTTTTTAAACGAACGGTTTTTTTAAACAAAACCGGCAAACGAGGCGAGGTGCGGCTACCTCGGGGACGGGCTCCGGCGGGGCTCCGGCGAGGGCGGCGGGGCGGCGGGGCTTGGGGGCTCGGGGGGGGGGTGCGAGGGGCGGCGGCGGGGTTCGGCGAGCGGCGGCGCGGGCTCGAGCTCCGGCTCCGGCCGCGGCGAGTGCGGGGCGGCGGCGGGATGAGAGGAGGAGGCGGGGGGGTAAGGGGGGGGTCCGGCGACTTGGGGGAGGGGCAAGCCGGGCGGGGTGCGGCTCCCGTGTCCGCCATGGACACGGCGCGGCGGCGCGCGTACGCGGGAGGAGAAGGCGCGAGCGGGCCGGCGGCTCGGCTGGGCCTCGGCCCAGTCGGGCGATGCACATTTTTTTTTTAAATACGTTCCGTGGAAAAAATTCGTAGAAAAATAAATAAAAGTCCAAAAAAGATAAAATAAATTTTCCCCGTCTAGTTAGAAAATCTAGAATAGGGTGAACATTTTTTTAACACAAAATAAATTTTTGAAAACATGCAATATTTTTAATGCAATTAAAATTGCAAATAAAATCCGAATAAAATCCAATAAATAATTTTAACATTTTTCCTCCAGTATTTCAATTGTTTTGGAGAAGTCATATTTTCTCCTCTCATTTATTTGTTAAATGAAATATTTTTCCGGAGAGAAAATAATTAAAACCAAAATCCTCGTCTTATTATTTGATGAAAATCAAATATGAAAATTCGAGAAAATCCCCAACTCTCTCCGAGGGTCCTTGAGTTGCTTAGGATTTATCGAGGATTTGTCAAAATGCAATAAAATATGATATGCAATGATGATCTATGTATAACATACCAAATTGAAAATTTGGGATGTTACAAACCTACCCCCCTTAAGATGAATCTCGCCCTCGAGATTCGGGTTGGCTAGAAAACAGGTGGGAGTGGTCCTTCCGTAGATCTTCCTCTCGCTCCCAGGTGGCTTCATCTTCCGTGTGGTGACTCCACTGGACTTTGCAAAACTTGATAACCTTACTGCGGGTAACTCGGCTGGCATACTCAAGAATCTTAACTGGTTTCTCCTCATAGGTCAAATCACTTTCCAGCTGAATCGCTTCCAGTGGCACAGTATCTCTCAGTGGTATCTCAGCCATCTCTGCGTGGCACTTCTTCAACTGGGAAACGTGAAATACATCATGAACTCCAGACAATCCTTCGGGCAATTCCAGCTTGTAGGCAACCTCTCCCATACGTTCCACAACTCTGTATGGTCCGATAAAACGGGGCGCTAACTTTCCCTTAACTCCAAAGCGCTTCACTCCTCGAAGTGGTGATACTCGAAGATAAACTCGGTCTCCGACTTCGTGAACTGTCTCCTTTCGTTTAGAATCAGCATAACTCTTCTGCCTGGACTGGGCTACCTTGAGCCTATCGCGAATCAACCTCACTTTCTGTTCAGACTCCTTAATCAAATCTGGTCCAAACAACTGACGGTCTCCAACTTCGTCCCATAACAACGGTGTTCTACACCTCCTTCCGTACAAAGCTTCGAAAGGGGCCATCTTCAAACTGGTTTGATAACTGTTGTTATACGAAAACTCCGCATATGGCAAATTGTCGTCCCAACTAGATCCATAATCTAGTGCACAAGCTCTCAACATGTCCTCCAAAATCTGGTTGACTCTCTCGGTCTGTCCATCTGTCTGTGGGTGAAAAGCTGTACTAAATTCCAGCCTGGTTCCCAATGTTTCATGTAACTGCTTCCAAAACTTCGAGGTAAATTGGGTTCCTCTGTCTGATACAATGGTCCTCGGAACTCCATGCAAACATACGATCCTGGTCATGTATATCTTTGCCAACTTAGCACTGGTGTAAGTGGTCTTCACTGGAATGAAATGAGCCACTTTCGTCAAACGGTCGACTACAACCCATATTGAGTCATAGCCTGAACGAGTCCTGGGTAATCCTGTGATAAAATCCATGCCTATTTTATCCCACTTCCATTCGGGTATCGGCAATGGTTGTAGCAATCCTGCTGGCTTCTGATGCTCTGCCTTCACTCTCTGACATACATCACAAACTGCTACATACTCTGCAATATCCTTCTTCATTCCGGTCCACCAGAAAGTATTCTTCAGATCCAAATACATCTTGGTATTCCCTGGGTGAATCGAGTACGGTGAATCATGGGCTTCTTGCAAAATCAACTTCCTGATCTCCGGATCATTTGGCACATATACGCGGTCCTCAAACCATAAGGTATCGTGCTCATCCTCACGAAATCCCTTGGCTTTTCCTTTGCTCATCTTCTCCTTTATCTCTTCAATCTCCTTGTCTGTCTTCTGAGCTTCTCTGATCCTTTCCATCAAGGTAGACTGAATCTCCAATGTCGCTAAATAGCCTCTTGGGACTATCTCCAAACATAGCTCGCGAAGGTCCTCGGCTAACTCCTGAGGTAACTCTCCTGTCATGAGGGTGTTGACATGACTCTTGCGGCTCAACGCGTCTGCTACTACGTTAGCCTTTCCTGGGTGATAATGCAATCTCATATCATAATCCTTAATGAGCTCCAACCATCTCCTCTGTCTGAGATTTAACTCCTTCTGCGTGAAAATATACTTCAAACTCTTGTGATCTGTATACACCTCACAATGGTTTCCGATGAGAAAATGTCTCCATGTCTTCAATGCATGCACCACGGCTGCTAACTCCAAATCATGCGTAGCATAATTCTTCTCATGGGGTTTAAGTTGTCGTGAAGCATATGACACAACTCTTCCTTCCTGCATAAGCACTGCTCCAAGTCCTCGACGAGAAGCGTCGCAATAAACTTCATAATCCTTGCGTTGATCTGGCAGAATCAACACTGGTGATGTAACCAATCGTTTCTTCAACTCTTGGAAACTAGCTTCACATTCCTCAGTCCAATTGAATTTGGTGTCCTTCTTCAATAGCTCAGTCATGGGCTTAGCAATCTTCGAGAAATTCTCGATGAATCTCCGGTAGTATCCTGCAAGTCCAAGAAAACTCCGGATTTCTCCAACTGTCGTGGGTGATTCCCAACTTGTCACTGTGTCAACCTTGGCAGGGTCTACTGCTATTCCTTCTCCAGAAATAACATGTCCAAGGAATCCAACTTCCTTCAGCCAAAATTCACATTTGCTGAACTTGGCGTATAACTGATGTTCTCTGAGCTTCTCAAGTACCAATCGTAAGTGCTCCTCATGCTCTTCCTCATTCTTGGAAAAGACTAGAATATCATCAATGAACACCATGAACTTATCCAAAAACTCCATAAACACTTTGTTCATCAGGTTCATGAAATAGGCAGGTGCGTTAGTCAGACCAAATGACATAACGGTATACTCATACAATCCATATCTGGTGGTAAAAGCCGTCTTAGGTATATCCTGCTCTCGAATCTTTAACTGATGGTATCCTGATCGTAGATCGATCTTGGAAAATACTTTAGCTCCTTGTAGGCGGTCAAACAAATCATTGATCATCGGCAGCGGGTACTTGTTTTTGATGGTAACTTCATTCAATCCACGGTAATCAACAACCATCCTCAGCGATCCATCTTTCTTCTCCACTAGAAGTACTGGTGATCCCCAAGGTGACGAACTTGGGCGAATATAGCCTTTATCCAGTAACTCCTTGATCTGCTTCTTAATTTCCTCCAAATCTTTTGCGGGCATCCTGTACGGTCTCTTAGATATTGGCCCTGTGCCTGGCAAAAGTTCAATCAAGAACTCAATGTCTCTATCTGGTGGCATGCCTGGCAACTCTTCTGGAAATACATCCGGATAATCCTTCACCACTGGTACTTCCTCCTGTACAACTCCTGATAAGGAATTCACTTGAGTCCTCTTCGGCATATGCCGGGATACATACTTGATCCTTTTTCCTTCCGGGGTGGTAAGCAAAATCGTCTTGCTGGCACAATCGATGTTTCCTCCATACAACGATAGCCAATCCATTCCCAAAATCACATCCAAACCTTGCGACTCCAAAACTATGAGGTCTGAGGGGAAAACATGCCTACCAATGGCCAATGGTATCTGAAAACATCCTTGGCTTGCCATATACTCTGCTCCTGGCGAGGTTACTAACATAGGGGTTTTGAGAACTTGGGTGGACATCTTAAACTTATTCACAAATCCCCTTGATATGTATGAATGCGATGCACCAGTATCGAAAAGAACGGTTGCAGTAAATGACTTAACCAAAAACTTACCTATTACTGCATCAGGCTGAGCTTCAACCTCCTCCACGCTCACGTGGTTCACATGTCCTTTGTTGAACGGGTTCGGCTTCTTCCCAGAGCTTCCATTGCCATTTCCATTTTGGGCTTCAGGACAATCAGTTGCATAGTGTCCAGTCTTCTGGCACTTGAAACAAGTAATGTGACTTAGATCCCTCTTGGTTGGGGTAGATGGGTTGGTACGGTTCTGTCCGTTGCTTCCTCCATTCCCATTACCATTCTTGGAGCCATTATGGTTGTGCGAACTACCTCCTCCATGGGTATGCTGAAACTGTCCTCCCGGCTTCGGGGCAAATCGTGGCTTCTGCTGAGCTCCAGAATTGTACTTCCCTTGTCCATACTTCCTCTTACGGTTTTCAATCTGCTGTTGCTTCCCTTCAATCATGAGAGCTCTATCTACCAGCTCCTGGTAGTTGTTGAAGGTTGCTACCATCAACTGCATACTCAGTTCATCATTCAGTCCTTCCAAAAATTTCTCCTGCTTGGCTGCATCTGTAGCAACGTCATCTGGTGCATAACGTGCTAACTTACTGAAATCCTCCACATACTGGCCTACGGTGCGTCCTCCTTGGCGTAGGTTGCGAAACTCGCGCTTCTTCATAGCCATAGCTCCTGCTGAAACATGTGTTGTACGGAAAGCTTGCTGAAACTGGTCCCATGTGACAGTGTCAATAGGGTGCGTGGCTGTATAATTCTCCCACCATGATGCTGCGGGTCTATCAAGCTGATGTGCGGCAAAACGCACTCTTTCCGCGTCTGTGCATCCTGCAGTGGTCAACTCCCTTCCAACTTTGCGGAGCCAATCATCTGCAACAATCGGCTCGGTGCTACTGGAAAACACCGGCGGGTTTAGCCTTAAGAAACGGGCTAAGTGATCAACAGGTGGTGGTGGCGGTGGGTTGTTGTTGTTGTTGTTGCCTTGGTTCTGCACTAACACTTGCATCAGGGCATTCTGCTGCTGAATCAACTGGGTGATCTCTGGTGGAAAAACAAATCCGGTGTCGCGTCTCGGAGGCATCTGATAGGTTTAGAAAAGATGAGAGTTAAGAATAGAATGAAGTCTAGAGAGAAAACACTACCCATATGCTCATGAGACAAATACAATCAATATCACTCAATCAATTCAAACAAGGCATAACAATCGATCTAACTAGCGTTACAAAAGTGCTTGAACTATACTATTAAATGGGGGAAAACTACTACTGATATGGTGGTCTACTAGAAATTCTAATCCGTTGAAGACTCCATGATGTCTGCTCCAGCTTCATCAACAAAGTCATCTTCACTTGGTTCCGAGTCGGTGTCGTCGATGATGATGTAGTTATCCGGACAAGTGCATTCGTCATCCTTTGCTTTTGGCACTGGATTTCCCATGAATACTCCAATCTTCTTCTCCAGGTCGTCATTCTTCCCTACTAGTGCGATGATTTCCTCCATATAATCCTCGCGTGTAGCCTTGAGTTCTTCCTCCAGCTCCTTGATCTTGGTTAATGCCTTCTTCAGTTCTTCCTTGTCCGTGCACATCTGGTTCTCCTGGCGACGAATATGTTGGTTTTGCTCCTGGATGAAAGCTGCAATTGATCCATCCTTCTTGGTTCTGATCATCTCCCATTGCGCGTCTCGGCGTCCACAAATCTGATAAATTGTATCCTTAAGCTCCTGGTGGTAGACTTCTCCAATGCGTCCCATGGCGATGTGTGCGGCCATGCTCTTCCCTAAACTCCAGGTTGGTGCTTCGAAAACCAATCTTATGGGTTCAGTAACTGGCACAAACGTCCTTCCTGGAATGTGAACTTGAATCTTCCAGCTCTCCTCTTCGGGTAATGTGGCGTTGTAGGTTCCGGTGATGCTTGGTATTCCTATGTTCAAATACTTGGTGACTTCCTTCAAGTGTCGACCAAAAGGCGTGTCTTCATCTGGTTGCATGAACTTGCTCCTTGCATCCGCCATTCCTAAAAGAGTAGAAAGTGGAGAGGGGTCAGAAATGAGAAGAGAGAAGCTTTCTAGGGCTTAAGCTTAGTGGTCGTGTCCTACAGTCAGCGTGTGCTCTGATACCACCTTTGTAGCGACCAGACCTCAAATGGTCTGTGCTGCTGTGCACCAGTGTCATCCCTGGATCAGTAATGCTGACACGCACAGTACAAATGGAGGATTTATAACAGAGTAGCAATCACACACTTATTACATCGAATATCTCCAAAGAGATTAAGTATGATAAATATGGCTTAAGGCCATCTAAAACGATAACAGCGGAAGACTTGGAAGATAAGTGAGTCCATCAACTCCAGCGGCATCACTGAGTATAAGACCACGACCTAAGGCACCTTACTCGTCGTTTGAAAAGTCTGCAACATGAAACGTTGCAGCCCGAAAACGGGTCAGCACATAGAATATGCTGGCAAAGTAACACATAGAGAATAATGAACAAAAATAATGCTATACTACATGCATATATGGCTGGTGGAAAGCTCTATGGTTACAATTTTGCGAAAAGCCAATTTTTCCCTACTTCAAAGGAATAAATTTTATTTAACTATCATGGTGGTTGTTAAACATTGAGAAGGTACCTCCAACTCAATCCCAATTAAGTGTCATCATTAACCCAACAAAATTAATTAAAAGTAACATGGTGATGAGATTCAAATGATAATCCAGGTACTAGATACTCAAGTTGTCCATAACCGGGGACACGGCTAACCATGATTAGTTTGTACACTCTGCAGAGGTTTGCGCACTTTTCCCCACAAGACTCGATCGCCTCCGCTTGATTCTCGCACTGCATGATGTTTGAGAAACGGATGACCGAGACACAGTCTTTCAGGAACAATCACTCTTTACTCTGGGTGGACCGGTACACCTACTTTCCCCTACATCTGCTAGCCCACCTCTTCAAGAGATCATGTAACCTACTCAACTATGCTAGAGCCCATAATAGCTTGTGGCTGCACACGGAAGTTTCTAGCATGAATAATCTTATGATCCCTTTGAGCCTGGGTGGCGGTCCTTATACAAACAGACAACACTGGGTTCTCCAGGTGCCTCAATCCACCCAGATGTGAGTTTTAGTTGCCACCTTAGGTAAACCATTATTAACAATCTCACATCTGTCATGAATATCTCTCAAACCCAATCCACGTCTACGAGCATAGCATGGCAATATAATAGCAACGTAGAAGTAACTCCCAAGGGTTTGATAAAAAACAGGTAATAGGTACTACCTCAACTACTTCCCAGTACCCACAATTTAATTAGATCCTAATCATGCAATGTTTGAGGAATAGATCTAATGCAATAAAAACTGGGTATGGAAGGTATGATCAAAGTGTTACTTGCCTTGCTGATGATCCGCGAAACCTAGCGATTCGAAGTAACAAGCGGCACACTCCGGGTACTCTATCGCAAACAAACAAGCAAACAATAAGTACTCATCTAATGCACAGGTAAAACTCGAATGAAAGATCCAACCAGAAAGTTCAACTTAAGAACTCCGGTTTGCAAAAAGAATCAACTCGAACGAAGCAACGAAAGTCAAACGGCGAAAGAAACAAGCTTCGTTTACTAATCTGGATCTAGGTCAAATTTTACAGTAGCAAAAACTTGTTTGAGTAGGTTAAACGGAAAGAGAATTTCGAGACGAAACTCTAGGCGCTTGAATCGCCTGATTCCGATAAACGAGCGAGAAGTTAAACAGAAACGAAGATTCGATCAGAAATCGAATCTGAGATAATCGCGGAAAAATCCGACGAAAAAGAAAAACGGACGAACGGTTAAAGAACGGACGTTCGTTAACAGAGAAAAACCGACGAACGCGTTCGTTAAAACGAACGGTTCGGTGAACGCTCACAAAATAACAAAACCGAAAAAAAACCGATCTAGGGTTTTTTTTAAACGAACGGTTTTTTTAAACAAAACCGGCAAACGAGGCGAGGTGCGGCTACCTCGGGGACGGGCTCCGGCGGGTCTCCGGCGACTCCGGCGAGTGGCGGCGGGGCGGCGGGGCTTGGGGGCTCGGGGGGGTGCGAGGGGCGGCGAGGCGGCGGGGGTTCGGCGAGCGGCGGCGCGGGCTCGAGCTCCGGCTCCGGCGGCGGCGAGTGCGGGTGCGGGCGGCGGCGGGATGAGAGGAGGAGGCGAGGGGGGGTATAAATAGAAGGGGGGGGTCCGGCGACTTGGGGGAGGGGCAAGCCGGGCGGGGTGCGGCTCCCGTGTCCGCCATGGACACGGCGCGGCGGCGCGCGTACGCGGGGAGGAGAAGGCGCGAGCGGGCCGGCGGCTCGGCTGGGCCTCGGCCCAGTCGGGCGATGCGCATTTTTTTTTTCAATATGTTCCGCGGAAAAAATTCGTAGAAAAATAAATAAAATTCCAAAAAAGATAAAATAAATTTTCCCCGTCTTGTTAGAAAATCTAGAATAGGGTGAACATTTTTTTAACACAAAATAAATTTTTGAAAACATGCAATATTTTTAATGCAATTAAAATTGCAAATAAAATCCGAATAAATCCAATAAATGATTTTAACATTTTTCCTCCAGTATTTCAATTGTTTTGGAGAAGTCATATTTTCTCCTCTCATTTATTTTGTTTAATGAAATATTTTTCCGAAGAGAAAAATAATTAAAACCAAAAATCCTCGTCTTCTTATTTGATGAAAAATCAAATATGAAAATTTGAGAAAATCCCCAACTCTCTCCGAGGGTCCTTGAGTTGCTTAGGATTTATCGAGGATTTGCCAAAATGCAATAAAATATGATATGCAAAGATGATCTATGTATAACATACCAAATTGAAAATTTGGGATGTTACAGGAAGGCACCAAAAGCGGCATGTTTAGCCCGGACGTGGGGCTTGCGGTTCCTCCCATTACCACGACTGATATAGGTGCCATGCATGATCAGGCTGTTGTAGTCGCTCTTGATAATCGCGCAGCAGAAGGGGCAGGCTATGTTGCCGTAGAGCCTGTTGTATCCGCTGCGGTATGGGATTTCCCCATTCTGCAGCCTCCTGAGGACGTAGCGGCTCTTGCTGTCCCTGCTCTCCTTACTATCATCCACGTCTTCGTCATCTTCCTGTGTGTTAGTTGATCGACAGCTATGTCAGATTAGGAATACAGAAATGTAGCATTTCAGAAGAGTATCAAGTACATTCCTAAAGTAGGAATACAAAAATATGATCAATCAGATGATTCACACAACATGTACCTCATGTATTGCAATATATGTTTATGTATTATTTGTTATCTTTCTTGTTCTTTTTTCTTTGCTTTGCATGCGTAGCTATTCTCCCCTCTAAAGTACTCCTATTTGTACAATCTAAGTTGACAATTAACTAAAGTGTTCAGTTTTTACGGTATGAACAAATCACTTTACTGCATTCAAGCACATATTTTAGTTCATACTGAAAATAGATAATTCCAAAAACAGGATCATTTCTTGCCATTTCTTGCAACAATATGTTGTATGATCTGGTTTTATCATAAAGAGATACCAGACAATATCTAATTTAATGATATTCAAACTAGATGAGTACATACTACAAAGTAAAACTACCGCATCAACAAACAAAAGATTGCCCTCACTTGATATTTTGAAGACAAAAAACATATGAATGAGGTCATGAATTATGTATAAAAAAGAGAAATTTTGGATTGAGGTACATCGGTTGCGAACATAAGAAATTATGGCTTTAATTACTCATCCTTGTTGCTAATAATTACATAGGGTGTGTACATAAGAAACTCTGCAATGAATTACTGACTGCAATCAGAAAATGTCTTCACAATATAGCTGTATGGCTTCATGATTTTCATCAAATAAACCAGTTTTTCTGACAACTAAATAAATGTACTGTTTACTAGGTCTCAACAGATTTGGTAATCAGATTGAAAATAAGATGCATAGTCCACTTCATTATATGGAAATCATGAAGCAGATAGAAAAAGTTTGCACTGTTAAGGTAAGAAAGATTTTATAAGAAAGGAGAAAATGTGGTATCAGCTTTGTGCATATGGAGCATTATGATTACGCTTAGTAATGGAAAATTCTATATAGTAAGAATGCAATAGGAAATCTTGTTGCTAGAAATGTACTGTTGCATGGACTTGGCATGGATGATTACTGATGTGCCATAGTTTCATGGATTGATTTGTGCAAGAGAAGAACTAATCCATGTTTGTTGTTAATGGCAGGCAGTGGCCGTAAATTGTTACTGCATGCATCAGTACTGACCAGATGCATGACTCGATGATGTGGCCCAGTTTCATGCATACCAAAACCAGATAATGGGTTGCCACTATTGAAGAATGGAGCATAGTTTCATGAATAGCAAAACCAGATAATGGGTTGCACAATTGAGGAACAGAGCATAGTTGTAACAGGGGTTGTACTGATTTAAACTCTCATCATTGATACTCTTGTTGGTACTAGCGAGGCACACGTGCATTGGGCATGAAAGCAACAGTTAATGTCAATTATTTCAGGTCCACTTACATTGCTATGCTACTGTAGCATTGGATTTTTGTGTGTGTTTTCTTTAATAAAGTGATAATGTTTGTGCATATTATGCATTCAGATTCACAAAGTTCAAAGCATTAGCAATTCATTTAGAATAAAAGAGTTTGCACTGTTAAAGTATCAAAGATTCTAGAACAATGGAGAAACATAGTGCTATGAGGTTGTTTGTGCATAGGTAGCATTGTGCTTGAGCTTACAAATGGAATATTCTATATAGTACGCATGCTTGGAATTTTTCTTTGTAGTAAATAAGATATCGAATGGCCAAAAATGCTGCGATTTCCCATCTGTCCACCGTTGGATTGGCTTCATCCAACAGCAAATATTCAAAGTTGTTTCCAGAGTACATGTTTTAAAAGTTACCATTTATAGAAGCTCAAGTAATGTTGATAAATATTTACTGTTGCATGTCAACTTTTCATGTTCTAGATATTAATCATTGATCCTCTTATTGACTGTCATTAAATAAAGAAATTTGTAGGAAATTTTCCATCCACTCAAACCTGTCTGAAAGAATCCTACGTTTTTAGTATGCACAATCAAACACTCATACAATCCTGTAGGATTCAAGATGACATGCCACTCTAATCCCACGTTTTCCCTATTCCTGCGTTTTGGAAATCGTACGAATCAAAGAGGTGATACCTAAAAACTAGTAACCAAACCCTGACGAACTTGCATTTGTTGAGCGAAAAGAAGAGCCCCCTGGCCCCTCTCTGATAAGTCAAGTTTTCAAAACAAAAAGCAAATGCCAAACCAACGAGTCCTTTGGTCGACTCTAAAGAATGTAACAAATACACCGTTTTCTACAGCAGAACTGATTATGACTACTTTTGCACGCACAGGGGGATTTTAGGCCTACATGACTACTGTTCCATGCCAGGTTTCAGATTGAAGGGGTTTCCTTCCAAATGTATGAAACAAATAGTACTAATCCTAACCCTAAGGGAGAGATCAAGAAACATAACCTATCTGGACGAAATCTAATCCGTGCTGCATGCAATTCAGGAGAAAACCCCAAGGGAGAAAACCCAAAAAACAGAGTAGGAGAATAGAACAGAACAGAGTAGTACCTTCGAGAGCTCGTCGTCGACCTCCTCATCAAACTCGACGGCCTCGTCTTGCACTTCCTGAGCGTCGAGATGGGCCTCCTCGTAGCTCTTGTCGATGAGCTCGTACTGCTCGCGCTTCCGCTTGAGCCTCTGCTCCTCCAGATCCACCGCCACCTCCTCCTCCACCTGCTCCCCGACCGCAGGCTCGACCGCTGCGACGGCAGCCGGAGCAGTCACAGCAGATGGTGCACCGCCTCCCGTCGCCGCGACGGCGCCCTCGGCCGCGCCAACCGCGGTGGCAATGACCACAACAGGCTTCTCCACTGCTTCTACCGCTGCGTCCTTCTCCACCGCCGCGTCTTCATGGCCGGCCTTCATCTTCCGACGATGAAGGGCAAGGGAGGTGGTTTCTGGCTCGTAGGAGGTTGGTTTGAGGTGAGAGGAGAGGGTTTTGCTGATTTGGGGAAGAAAAGCAGCAGGGGTGGGGGTGGGGGAGACGGGGGTGGGGGAGGCGGCCTTTATTTGGTGTGTGGGGGTGGACGTTTGGAGTTACCGAGGCTAGACGCGTAGCGTCGTGCGCTCGTGCACGCCCCAACCGCTTTCATTTAATTTTTGTCATGAATTTGTATATTTTTATTTTTTGACCCGTGGTTTAGCGAGGAAATTGCACAAATTACCTACTTTTGGTGTTACTTTTGCATAGAACACCTACTTTACAGGTTTGTTGCACAAAAGAACACATATTGGGGTAATTTGTTGCAGCTAGGTCTAATCCGCCATTTTGGGTGGGTTGACATGATTTGTGACAAGTGAGTCCAGTTTGTAAGTGCACCGCGGGAAAAAACACATTCCACATCAGCACCCAGCTAGAACTGTGCAAAATTTACAAATAGGTACTCCCGAAATAATTCTCATTGTTTCTGGGCCCACAGAAATGAACTATTGACAATTTTTTTGTTCCCACATAACATCTTGGCACACAAGAGCATGCACCAAACTTGTTCTCCTTCGACACACAGAGCTATGACGACGGACATGTACCAGTAATATTCACACTGCACGTGTCGATACCATCTTGACCAACATGCAACAACATTGGTCTCATTAGATTGATACATGCCATAAGGGGTCCAAATCATTCACCAATTCTTCTGGTCACATTCCACTCCAAGATGCGACAATGGATCGACATGTATCAATCTTGATATCTTTGCACAAATAATTGGTATAAGGGCCAGATGCACCAATAGATGTCACAATGCACTGACACATGTCACTTGGGCCAACACGCACCATGCCCACAAACAAGGAACAAATAAGCCTATAGGATCCACATGCACCGATAAACTACGTCTCGACATGCAACAACTTTTCATAGTCACATTGCACGCACAGTGCATACCAAGACACGCCAACGGCCCGTCATGTAGCAATCTTCATGTGTTTTCACTAATCATGGTCTCTTTGGACTCACGGATGCCATAAGGGCCAAATGCACCAATATTGACACGTTGCACTCAAACGTGCCACTTGGGCCAACATGGATAATGGTTTTTTTACTAGCAAGGATCACATAAGCCATTATATAGTGTTGGTACCCTAGCTAATAACAACATATATCAACATTGGTCCTAGTTGCCGCTTCACAGGACCACTTATGCCACACATGGAGCACAGCCTCGGTGCATGGTTTTTTTCGTGTGTCTGTGTCTAGATAAATGTCTTAAGGAGAGGCAAATTGGTTCAGCCGAACACACTGCATCAGCCGAACTGGTTAGACCCTTTACCACACACCCGCATGGCCCTGGTTCAAATCCCCGTGAGGCAGTTGGAAATGCCAAATTTTTTCTATGGGTACCGACACGTGGGGTCCCCTTGTCATCCACACAAACGCGCCACCACATGTACCACATTTGGCTAAGTGCACCTAGTACTCCACATCATTTTCAACTTCTTCGTCCCCTTCTCGACAAGCGCCGCCGCCGCCAGCTCCCGCCGCTGCCTCTCATCGCCGCCGGATCTGCGCGGCCGCCGCCAACTCCGGCAAGTAGGTGAGATCTCCCCTCATCCCCCTCGCGAATCTTCTTCCCTTCCCAAACCGCATGCGTCTCCCTCCGGGCGCGGATCTGATCCAGAAATTTTATTTGATACATGCGGTAGATGATTTGTTGATGGATATGATGGTTCTTTGATAGATTGATGGATGTCGTAGTGTAGGATCTGAGCCGTACCAGGGAAAAGAGAGGCCCTGTGCAAATCAAAATGAGGCCCTATGTGTGAAAAAATAAATCAAAATAATTCATCCGTTCTTCACTATAGTATGTAGTATTGACATTGGATTGGATCTGATTGGGATTTATTAGGTAGATGATACTGGCATTGCCATTGTCATTGGCATTGCTTTTTTAGGTAGATGATAGTAAACAGATTTAATAGGCATTGCATTTTAGGTTATCACTATGATTTATTATATGTATGATCTTTGTATTGTACTATGGTAGCGTACAATTCAACTTAGAGTTCAACATGTTCTGTGTAGAATGGAGGAAGCACCGTGCCGACGGTGCAAGTCACGGTGCCGGACCAACCTTTGTACTGCCACGCTGTTCGGCATCTACTTCCAGCCTACTTTTGTTTTTCCAGCGGTAACAATTTATATGAACCTTCTGACAGTTCATTAATTTTGTTTTTTATTGCTATTTCCACTAATGCATTGTGTTTGTTATTTGTTTTTATCTTGCACAGATCGTCCCATGCAATGTGAGATTGGCATTCAATGAGCTCGTCAGAGACACGGTGACCTTCGACGCTCTCGGGGGGCCGTACACTATGCAGGTCGATAAGGGGCGAACGATAACCCAGATTGGAGGAGATGAATGGGATCGTTTCATCGCCCGCTTGCGTCTTAGTGGGGGTGAATTGATCAGCTTCTCCTTCAGAGGAGAAAGGCCCAGGATTTCTGTTATCTATCTGAATTTGATTTTCGATAGTGAGGATGAAGTTCATGAGGAGGACGATGGTGAGGATTCAGATGATGATGAGAACCCACTTGATGAAGCACTCTATGCCCAAAGACTGAGGCTGAGCGGCGATGAAACGTGCAACCTCTGGGACATGCTTCCGCTATGTGAAGACTACGTCGGGATGCCATTCGTGACCCGCCTCATAAGGACGAATGTTAAACAGCATCTCATGGTATGTTACTTACTGTGGTAATTACATGATATGCATGCTTAATAAGTGTACTAGTTGGTATGATATGCATGTTGTAGTACTGTGATGATATGCCATGTGTAGAATTCATTTAGTGCAGAATTTTTTATGGTATGCATGTGTTGTAGTAATGCGATATATCCTTATGTAGTGTAGTAATATGCGATGATATGGTTAGTGTACGTAGTAAATAATGATATGCTTAATTACTGTAGTAATTTGATGATTAGCGTCTAGTGTAGTGATGTGATGATATATATGCTCAGTGTTGAATCCAATGATATATGTGTCTTCAAGTGTATGATTTGCTGATAATTGCACGTGACATGCTCATATATCATATCAACTATTTTCAGAAATTACCTAAGAGGTTATCTGTTAGCTGTGGCATCGAGCCGCATGAAGAAGGCATGACTGCTGGACTACACCTTACCAGAACGGGCTCCATCACCACCTGTGCCTACGCAGTGGACACGGACGGTCGCACTGTCTTCAACCGGGCGGGGTGGAAGAAGTTCCTTCATGGCAAGAATCTTTGGGTAGGTCAGGGCATCCTACTCACTGTTGGGAACACCCGTCGCCGTGACTTGAGGATGATGATCACCATCAACCTCATTTAGAACTGGCTGGGCCATGTTTCGATGTGAAATGAACTTGGTATGTTAGCTCTTGTTTCCTAGTACTTGCCGTGTATTACCGTACCTACCTATATATATCTAGGTTCAGTAAATGGGCCATGTATCGCTGTGAAATGAACTTGTTATGTTTGGCGCTTGTTTTGTTGTTGCCCCAGCGGTTATTTGAGACTTCCTTGAACTTGAATATGTCTTGACTTGTTGTTGGATGCTTGGTGCTGTTCCTTTATAGTATAAAGCTGGGGGGGTGGGGGACCCTTTTTCGTAGGTTCGGTTAATGGAGTTTAGTTCTAATTGTAGCAATTGTTTACTTTTCCATACAATTCTGAACCAAAACTACACATGGCACAACCTTCTGTGATTAGTTCCATTGATAACTAGTACTCCCTCTGTAAACTAATATAAGAGCATTCAGATTACTAAAATAGTGATCTAAACGCTCTTATATTAGTTTATGTAGGGAGTATTAAAGAGCAGCCACAAAGTTCCATTAACAATTTACTTGAATATTTGTTTTGATGGATAAACAAAATAGGAAGCTAGCAAACTTATTTAACGAGATAAGCAAACTATGTACTTGATGACATAAGCAAACTTGTTCAACCCTGACAAACAGGACATAAACAAACTGGTTCAACTCTGACACACATGACATAAACAAGCTGGTTTAACCCAAGAAAAGCAAACTACAAATTTCAAACAACAAGATAAACGACAAGCACAAGCACAAGCAACACGAAGGCAGACTTTGATGTCTCCTCATCCCGCATAGTGGCAGTGGTAGTAGGGGTCCGCTTCCTGCTCTTTTGAAATTTCCAGACCTCTTTTGATGTTGTCGATTATCTTCCACGACTTGTAGGTGGCGTACGCATCTATTGCTGCGTACTCGATGAGGTAATTTGGCAGTGGGTTGTCCCCCCACAGTTTATGGTCTGCCTCACTATCGATCTTCTTCTTCATCTTTCTGTAGAATGGGTGGATGACGCTAGCTGCAACATCAGCCAAGGAGTCGTACGGTTTTCCATTGTATGGAACTCTCCAGTTGCGCTGAATGTCGATGTGCTTGTTGGGGTTTATCTCCAAACCAGACAATCAGCTTGTCCCTGTCATTTTTAATGCTGAAGCCGGCAAAGGCGAACAACTTCTCCTCCTGTAGGAGCTCTTTGAGGCGCTTTGGCCTGCTAGGGGAGAGACAAGTGATGAATACATGGAGTACTAGTGTTTATTTTTCAAGATTTAATCTTCTGTTTTTTACGGTTTACAAGTGAATAATACATGGAGTAGATGCTTATACAGTATAAGTCATGGATGAATGTAGTTCAGAAACTAGTACACAAAGTTCTGAAATTAAAATCAAGTACACCATGTTATTTTTCTTTTCGAAATATATAGTTGAGTCAATGATCTATTTGCTTTCTTAGTGCCAGTTTAGTTTTATTATTTTGAATAAAATAGCATATACCTCTGCTTCACCAAGTTCTTAAGTTTTTTTGGTGGTGAAAATAACACCAGACCTAGTTCAGAAACTACTTCACTACATGAAGTTCAGAAACTACACTAATGAATCAAGATGATAAACTACACTGGTACATCAAACTCACAAATTAATCTTGTGCAACAGTTTCAGATACTAATCAAGTGCATCAGGGTCAAAATATATTCTACTGCATCTACTTTGAGGAACTGCACTAGTGCATCCATTTTCACAAACTACACTAGTACATCTAGTATGAAACTAGTCTAATGAAATTTCGAGGGAGCAGTATTGATGAATGGAAGAGGGTGAATGAGTAGGATACTTCACCATTTTGTGGCCGCAGCAATGTGGTACACGAGGCAGAGACCCTCCACGCTGATCTGCAGAACTGCTGCCATCTGCGGAGGTTCATCATCTTTGGTAAACTCCACATCAACGCCCATGATGTGGGGGTACGAGCCGCAGGCGCTCCTCCTGATCCTAGAGATCATCTCATCGGCCTTGTTTGGTTCGCTGGTGCAGACGACCTCCAGCGTCTCCTTGCCGTGGAGCTCAACCCCTGTGAGGGTTACGGTGTACTCGCGCTTCTGACCGGGAACGTGAACGACGTCGAGGTTGCCGCTCTGGTGGGATGTCTGGCCACAATGATGCTTGGCAGACGCTTCCTCCGCCATTGCCCTCCTCATGCGATTGCGGGCTTCGAAGAGAGATGTTTGTGGGTTGTTTGCAGAAGATATGGAAGCAACAATGGAGGTTCTCGGAATGAGGCAGTGATGTAGTCGATTTGGGGCCTTTTCACGCCTGGGATGGGGACGTGGGGGAGGCGGTTCGTCTAGGACGTGGGGGTAGTTGTGGTGGGGCGCAGTTGCAGTCCGTCGTGGCAACCGCGCTCTGTGCACTGCTGGGTGCGCGCGCGTCTGAGTTTAGTCCCACCACGGGCCTGCATCCTGGCCCATATCACTGGGTTTGTAGTCGTATGCGGGCTGTGGTGTGTGAAATATCATGTTAGGTAGGTGGGCTTTTTTCTTCTATGAAATCTTTTTTTGCCTATGAGACATTTTGACTTATACTAAAATAACACTTCCTTTTTTTAGGTACACATGTCTTATGTGACAAGTTTAAGTTTGATAACAATGAAAAACATGTAAAACCTTGCCACATTGCCTTTCTTGGACATGTGTAAAAAGTTTAAGTTTGAAAACAATTGAAAAACATGTAAAACCTTGCATCATTGAATTTTAATTATAAAATAAATATGTAATATTGCAGTGAAATTGTAGAACATCTCCAAATCAACCATCTTCAACAAATTTTGGAAGTTTCGTCACATGCGTGATTTTTTCGTTCATTAGTACAATGTCGACCATTTTCAACATGTATTGCAAGTTTTGTCACGTATGGCGTTTTTGGGCATATGCGACACGAAGAAACCATTGTTAATACTAAAAAAGCAAGGACAATATTTTCTAGATCTTTTGGGATATCATTGTGATATTATTGAAATCTCACATAACTCAACGCGGCCCACCCCTCCGTAAATCCCGCGATTACAGCGCCTCATTCTAACCACCCAGTCGTGCCATCCGCAGCTCCCACGACCGCTGCAAGATCAGATCGGAGAGCCAGGCTCACACGGATTACAGGAGTTGCCGGCCACCGCCCACCGCCATGAGGGGTCGGACTTCAGTGTTCTTGTCGCCGCCCCATCCTCGCATGAACCCGCCGTATATCCTTGCCGCCGTCTACCGCGCTATACGGGCACTTCTAGTTTGCCACGCACTATCCGTGGCCATCAACTCGGCGCCGACGTTTCCGAGAGAAGGTATTTCCTGATCGTAGCTTTTTTTAATCGTTGTCGGCCGCTCTTTTAGTAGTTGAACCCTCATAGGGTTTGCACAACTTCACGTGGTTAAGCAATTGGATACCCTTGTTAAACTGCGCTTATTTTATGCATGACCAAATAGGTTGTGTGCTTAAACTCATAAGTGGATCATATGTTAAATGATCCACTTAAATTTGACAGCAAGACCATAGCCAAACAAATGTTGAGCCCATTCAAACTTAAATAGGTAGCATCAATTGATACATGATCTTGCTCATGCTCTACTTTTAGCATCATTTCATACATGTTCAGTTCTTATCATAAAGTGGATATATGTACTTTTGGCAATCATGAACATCCTCTACTTACTGCTATAACCAATGCATCCTCAGTACAAAAATTGAACAGGCAATACGGTTGTATTGGCAATCATTTGTATGCTTTACTTTTGGCAAGAACTAATGCATAGTTGAGTTATAACTGGTCATAGATATGGCTGGAACATCTTGAGTTATCATCACGATCATGCAGAGACCCTAAACCATCACAATATATGTTGAGCCCATTCAAACACAAATAGGAAGCAGCAATTGATACATGTTCATGCTCATGGTCTACTTTTAGCATAATTTGATACATGTTCAGTTCTTACCAGAAAGTGGAAACAGGCACTTCTAGGAAACATGAGCATCCTCTACTTATTGCAATAACTAATGCATCCTCAGTACAAAGCTTCAAATGGCAATAGGTAGAATTGGCAATCATTTGCATGCTTTACTTTTGGCAAAAACTAATGCATAGTTCAGTTGTAACTGATCATAGATATGGCTGGAACATCCTGAGTTATAAACTGAACATAATCATGCCAAGGTATAACTACCATAGTCATTGTAGTAGAGTTCCTAGCATGCATCACCGTACGATTCTAGAACGGAAGAATAACACAACAAACATAACATAGACCACCGTACGATACTTGAGTTGCTATGGCCTTGTACAATGCAAGGTGATTAGGCGAGGTGTTTAGAGAGATAAACCAGGCTTTTCTTAAGCACCGGTGCTTATTTGTACAGGGTAGACGCTTAACTAGGCGTCTGTCCTGTAGGAATAGGCAATGGTGCCTCAGAAAAACCCGGTTTATTTTTCTAAGCATCACCCTTAGCATCTACCATCGTACAATACCTAACATGCATCAGCAAAATAGTACTAATAACAACTTAGACCACACTTAAGCAGATTAGCAGCAAACACTTAGTTAAATGGCAGACCGCACACCATAAGTTCACACCCACCATAGACCATAGGACATAAGTTCTTACACACCAAAGACCATAAGTTTTAGAGTCGACCAGCGAATACCGATAACATAAAAGGACACGGCGGTCCTGGGGAAGCAGCAGCAGTCTAGCAGCACATCACTTGTCTCCCTTGTTTAGCGGCGGAGCGCCGGCATGTAGTAGGGCTCATTGACTTTGACAATCTTGAGGAAGCGCCCGTAGGCCGCATGTTTTGCCAGAGTACTGGCCTTTTGCTTCCTACTGTAGGAGTTGCCAGTGGAGACGGCATGCTGCATCAAGCCATCTATGCCGCCCTTGATCGCCTTGCCACAGAAGGGGCAGCCAAGCTTTCCATAGAAACGGTACTTGAATTTTCCAACAATCAGCTGCCTCATGATGTAGCGGCTCTTGCTGTGCCTTTTGTCCATGTCATACCCCACATCATCGTCATCCTCCTGTGAATTAGTACACAAAGAAGAACTCAGTTAGTCTATTCTGCTACATTGCTCTTAATTATAATGTATGAAAAGTACAGACATGTAACATGACAACTATCTATTTGCTTGAAATAAGGCGTATATGCACATACATAGTTGACCCAAATAATTTGACATGCATAAATATGGACGGTGGAATAGTTGCATTGATAGATTAGTGCACAAGAAGTACCACTACTAGGAAAAGGCCTGTTAGTGGCGCACCTGTTTTGGCCATTCATGGCGCACTACAGTTGCGCCACTATCATCACGCCATTAGTAACTAATACTAATGGCGCACCCCTGGTGCGCCATTAGTATACCAGACAGTAGTGGCGCACCAGGCAGTGCGCCATTAGTATGTCACTTGGTGCGCCATTAGTATGCCTCCCAGGGGGCCATATTTACCTTGTGCTCTGGGTTACTAATGGCGCACTAATAGATAATGCGCCACTAGTATTTTTTATAGCAGTGCGCCACTAATTTGCTGTATGGTGCGCCACTAGTATGAATATTAGGAATTTTTTTCATTTCTGATATTTGCAGAGGTTACAAAATATATTACTGCACAGAATATAGACAACAAAACATATAAATAGCAGATTCATCGAATACAATAGAAGATTAGTCTCCGAATACAATTCATCATATTAGCTAGTCTCCGAATTCAAAATACCGAACAAAGTTAGAACATTACAAGTCTCGAGACCGCGAGTAGCGAGTTTGTCTTCACATTACAAGTCGATATCGATCATCTAAACTACCATCACATAGAAGAGAACTACGGTCATCATGATGAGCATCATCGCGATGAAACTGGTCTTCATCCGGTTCCTCCTCCGCTCCCTCCTCTCTCCCGCTAGATAGCGCGCGTATCTAGCTTCCGCCTCCGCCCTAGTGGTGTACCCTTTGTAACTGTTACCGCTGAAACGGTGAACCTGTCTCCGACACTCCTCCCAGTCGTCGTAGACTCCGGGAACCTTACCCTTGTACACGACATACGACGGCATCTCTATGCACTAGCCAAACAAAACGTTAGTAGCAATTCACAGACAATACATAAGCAATATATAAGTATGCAACAAAAGGATCGGAAGAGAAAAGCAAGACATTAATAGCACGATTCATGGTCCTACTAATAAATAGCATCGATTACATATAAGTTGAGCGACTGTCCAAACCAAAGAGACATACAAGTTCATTAAAGTTTAATTACAACATGAGCTAATCGATATTTCAGAACTACATAGCATCACTACTTTCGACTCGACTCAGGGACCGGAGCGTGGATGAAGCCGCCGTCTGTCGTGATGGTCATGAAATCGCGGGCGTTGTCAGCCTGCATTTGTAGCGTTGTTTCTATCTCACTGTTGGACGGTTGATATCTGAGGTAGAACTGCCCCGAGGTACGAAGGACATCTTGATGGATGATTTCCGCAAACTCCGACTGAATGCGAAAGAATTCTTGTCTGATGTCCGCGTCCTGGATTGCCGACAAGCTTGCGGCCCAATCTTTGAGATTATTTGGTAGCAGAAGGTGATTATGGTCCCGTACGATCGCCCGCATGTGATGGAGGGCGTAGTAGGCATCCTTCTGACCGCCAGACGGCTGCTTGACGCAGGGGAACGTCGTATTGTGGGTGAACACGTGCTTGCCGTACCTACGAACTGGCCTGCTGAAGGTGCCTCCAGATCTGGCGTAGCCGGGGAGAACATCATCAAGAACTTTCTTGATATTTGTGTAGTCTTTCTTCGACTGACGGTCCGAGTCGAAATACGTGGCCATGGAATATTTCGGGCTTAAGAGGATGAGTGTGCAATGTGTGTCACTGCACAAAACACGGAATGTTAGAAAAAAAGAACGATCGAAATCTATGAAATCATATGTTACGGGGCGGTGAGGGGATGACTTACTCGGGAAAGTAAGGCACGAGGAAGTTATCCTTATCTGGGTTTGCCAGAATGACGCCTTCGAGGTATGAACTCGCGACTTGCCGGTCCCCAGCGCTGCCCAAGATCTTGGCACGCATGTAGAAGGGGTCGACTATCACGATGTCCGGGGTCTTGTCTCTAATGATCCGCATCTCCATACTCAGCGAAAATAGCCGAACGAAGGTGTAGTGCAGCGGATGAAGGTTAAACATAGCGAAGATGTCATCAAACCGCAGGACGATCGTACCCCCGATGGCGCTATCCACAAAGCCCTTGCCCTCTGGCACCTTGGCCACGAAAACCGGGTATGCCACATCATTCTCGGAGAGACGCCGCTTCTCCAAAGAAAGAACACTGTCATGCAGACTCCGCATAGCACCGGTTGCAGCATTGAGCAGATTAGTCGGTAGCATCGGCCTACCCGCCACATGCACCCTCCTCGAGATATCCTTAGGTGAAGGTGGACCGTCCTGAGCACGAATCATACTCGGTGCCGGCTGGCTCGCACCCTTGTTAGTCTTTCTTTTCCGTCCCTTCTTCTTCTGCTGTAATGGGATCGAGTTCTGCTCAGAGACCGCCTTCTTGAGTGTGTTGGGGCTGATAATATTTCGCACCTCGGCTATCTGAGGCTCGGTGAAGGCGGCAGCTGGAGGCGTCTCCTGAGAACTGAACGCCAGACGATGCCTGTTGCAATTGGGTTTCTCCGCGGTACCAGCTAGATCACGATCGTCTTTTGCAGGGTTGGGTTCTTGAGAAGGAGGCTCCAAGAATACGTCATCGTACCCATGTTCGTTGAAGTACTTATCGACGTTGGTAAATGTACCGTCATCGTCATCGTCGTCCGGATCCTGTGCCATATGCATGTCCGGATCCTGTGCCATATGCACGTCCGGCATGTCTGGTAGTGTTGCG
The DNA here is from genome assembly GCF_018294505.1 of Triticum aestivum. Taxonomy (NCBI): domain Eukaryota; kingdom Viridiplantae; phylum Streptophyta; class Magnoliopsida; order Poales; family Poaceae; genus Triticum; species Triticum aestivum. The sequence continues at coordinate 483,719,843 of NC_057799.1, read as the reverse complement.
GGGGTCTTTCCATGGCTTGGCGCCGGTACGACTGGCGGTGTTGTCTGTGGGGTGGTGTCCCCCGCCCCAAACGGATCTGGCTCTTCGGCCGAAGCATGGGCCAGCTTATGCAGGCGCTGAGGGTCATCACATCATCTTCGTCGGCCCCATGGGGTCGATACGGAGGTAACATGTCATCGAAGCCCGGCAGCACCCGAACCAGTTGAACCCTATAAACGGTGGGTGGCATCGGATTACCGTGGAACACGCGGCTGCCCGGTTGAACGATTCTGCCCTTGGCGACATCGACCAACTCGTCGTTCACGAAGTGCAGGAGAGTGCACGGAACGTCGGCGGCGCCCTGCGAAAACATGTAGGGCGTCAGGGATGCCCAGTCAAAGGCAAGGAGATGAAGTCATCGGCCGAGAGGCTTAATTAGTTACCGTGATGGCGTCGAGCTCGGCTAATGTCGAGGCACCGCCAACGGCGGGCGTGCAATTGACGGAGGGGCCGCTTGCTGCCGAGGTGCCGGCCGGCGTATTCTTCCCACACCCGGGTGCATTAAGCTGCAATGCCGGCGCCGCCGCGGGAGACACCAATGCCGCCTCCGCCGGAGACACCAATGGCGCCGCCGCGGGAGACACCAATGCCGCCTCCGCCGGAGACACCAATGGCGCCGCCGGCGCGTTGCGCGAGTTGCTGCCCGTGAAGCTGGGAATCGGGGGCGGCCCTTGTTGGCCGCCCGCCACCCACGCCTGCAGCCCAGAAACCAAGGTAGGTATAATGGCGGTGATCGTCGCTCCCAGTTGGTATTGCACTTGCTCTTCGACCATCTCCGGAATCCGCGCCACTTGTGCCTTGAGTTGTTCAACCTCGCGCTGCTGGCTTTCCGAGCTGGTCTTTCTCTCCTTTCGCCCAGCGGTATAGTATTCCGACCATTTCGTGGACAAGCCTTTGCCGGCCACACGACCAGCTGACGACGGCTTACTGAGCTTATCCTTGTTTTTCATTATGTTCAACGCCCTATTTAAAGGGGTGTCGAAAGGGGAGCTCTGAGACGACCCCGCGCTACTGCTTTCAGTGTCCTGCGGAAGGAACGTGAACCATTTAGAAATTTGGCTTCATTAACTAGAATGCAACCATATATGTAGCTAATTACGCGGGGGTGTATTCCTTACCAGAACTTTCTCAAGCGCCTTGGTCTTCGGATCCGTGGTAAGCTCCTTGGTTACCGGGTCAATCTTGTACCGGGCCCTGACATAGTTCCTGGTCTGCTTGTCACGGTATTTCTCGAAGCGGGGCGGTAGGCCTTGCTCGGCACGCTCCGCGTCCTCCTTGTCCCATATAGGTTCCGCCACTCTGTAACCGCCGGGACCGAGTTTGTGGACCCCTAAGTTCAAGTCCCGCATATCTTTCCCCCACTGACTTGATTCCTCGGATGCGTTGCTCTCGCACTTGATCTTGAACTCCCGGTAGTCATCTTCGCTGATCGAAGGATTTTTCTCCTTGATCTTCTCATAACTATCACCTTTTTCAATCATGCTCTTCACCGCGCCTCTCCAAGTAGCCAGGGCCTTGCTCATCTTCGTGAGGGCGGCACTGTTCACTTTATTCCCTGAGAGGCGTGTGTTTGCGAAGTCACCGGGGAACTTGTATCGTTCGTGCAGCTTCGTGAAGAGGAGGTTGCGCAAATTCCCTCGGTCACGATGCCTTAGGTTCTCGGTGTTGATCGAGACGGTGCTCCGGAGAATGCACCCGAGCTGTCCCGCGTACCCCTTGACTATTTCTTTGGGCGCCGTTGGATGCCCCTCGGAGGACACTTCAGTAAATTCCTCCTTGACGGTGCCGAGCACGTTCGGGCGCCGGTCCTTCCGTTGCCTCTTCGGTTGGCTGCCATCTGTGCGTGCGCCGCCATCATCAGTGGTGGCATCCTCGGCGGCACCATCAGTGGTGTCATCCCCGACGCCACTAGGGGTTGTGTAGTCGGGATCGGTGTCTTCCGCGGCGTCCTCATAGCGGTGAGGTTCTTCCTCCATCTCCTGGGACAGCTCCCAGAATGCCTTGCCCGAACCGCCGGCCTCATCGTTGTGGGCCATGTTTCGCTCTAAATAGGAAAAAAATTGGTCAAAAAGTTGGTTATTGTCAAGGAACAAGATCATGGTCTCATCATTTAGGGTTTGTCGACACCGAGGCATCCTAAAAGCTAAGCTTTTATCATTTAGGGTTTGTCGACGCCGAGGCACCCTAAAAGCCTAAGCTTTCATCATTTAGGTTTTTATCGACACCGAGGCACCCTAAAAGCCAAGGTTTTATCATTTAGGGTTTGTCGACGCTGAGGCCCATGCATAACACAAGAGGCAGTTGATCCTACTTAATTAAGTACTAAGATACCCCGGCCCATGCATTAGTCGCAAGTACCCCATATGTCCTATTTTTAGCAAAGTCATGCTAAAATTCACGGAAAATTTCAGCATGACCTTTGCTGAAAATAGGACATATGGAGTACCCGAATTTGCCGGAACGGAAGTTAATCGACATTCCGGCAAACTCAAGGGCCTCTCGGGGTACCTGCAAAATCATCACGACACGATGGTCGGAGACAAAACCCAGCAAACTAGCACCACAATGTGCCTCTACTTTCATATGGATGAAAAGGCCACAGACCATATGGTCCTCTGCTTTCATATGGACAAAAATCAGCTCAACTTATGTGAGCTTCCATTCCAGATCTAATAGGTCACCCAACAAAAAATCATCAATAGTTTAGCAAGTCTGTACCCTCAAGAATGAACATATAGCAATATCTGTTGTCCCCCCATAACATACGGAAATCAAAATCAGCTCAACTTAGATGACAATGTATATACTTTATCACATTATATAGGTGTTGCAACAACGTATATACTTTATCACATTATAAGTCCTCACACCATCAACTATGACAAAATCTGAGAGTATAAGTCTGGTTACATTCACCCAAGTCCAAACATAAAATTCTGTCCAACATAGTACATCACACTTTGATAATTTCATAGGATTTAATATACCGAACGAAACCTGACAAGTGATATGTGTTTTAAGTATCTACAGAACAGCCTCTAAAATTTTCATGTTGTAACTTTATTTTAATACCACCTCTAACAGGTCCTAATCTCCCATATCAAAATACTGTACCCAGGAACATATATTTCGGGACAGCAAACTAAACTGATAGCTGCTCTCAAACCGTACATCCAAACGACACAAATAAATACTCTAAAAGAAACCTTGAAACTTTATCTAAAACTTATGTAAAGGGGCCAACTCAAAATTCTGAGCCTAGCTAACTCATTTTTCAGATATAAGCTTGTTGTCCAGATTTGACAGTGCAGTTTTTAACCGAACCAAGTTCACTTTACAGCCAGAGTCACCCCACGATCTAGATTTTCTCTAAAAGGCAACCAACATCTCGCAATATTGCTCATGAATGGGTTATCATCCCTAACTAATTTGGTTAAACAAAGGATCTAGCATAAAATAGGCTGCTATGCACCTTACATGGATGTTAAAAAAACAACGGAAATCCAAGTTCAGTACATGAAACACTCACTAGGTACTAGTTTGAGCTCACGTAACAAGCCAAGGGTTGAGTTTAGCTCCTATTGACTTAGCTTCCCACTTCTCTCATGTATAAGTAAAAGGCTAGTGAATTAAAAATACAACTAGCTGCAGATTATTAACCCAATACGAATCACAGATAAATAAATTCTGGAGTTATGCTCACAACAGAAATATATGCGCAGGTGTGCAATGAAAAAATTCTGGAGTTATGCTATGCAATCTAGAATGTAGTCTAAGGGGAACTAACTAACAGCAGCTCATCTAGAACACATGTGAGTACTTCAATGCAAGTAGCAACATCAGGAAGAAAAGAAGGAACATTGTCCCACAGTAGCAACAGCAGGTGGGCGGGGCCCGAGCGTAGTGGAGGCGCGGTCGCGGTGCGGTTAGCGCGCCTGGGCGCGGCCAGGGGCCGAGGGGAGCACGGCCACGGGGGGGGGCAACCAGGAGCTGGGGCACGGTGGTGCGACAGTCTACGGCGACGAAATCGAAGGGAGGGAAAAGGGGAACCGGTGCAGCTCACCGAGAGGAAGACGATGGCGAGCTCGTGCGGGGCCGGGGTTGACGAGGTGACGCGGATCGACGGTGAGCCGCGGTGGCCGGAGGTGGAAGAAGACCTCGATCCGCACGATGCAGAGTCGTCGAGCTCGAACGGGTGGCCGTAGATGACGTAGAAGAACACTGCAGAGCTCCTGGACTCCTTGGTGGGGTGCGGGGACGACGGTGGTCGCGGGGACGATGCGGTGACGGCGACGACCTAGTCGGGTGAAGCAGCGCGAGGGGAGGGGAAGTGGGGAGGTGCTAGGGTTTGCACAGGGGTCTGGCTCGGCCTTATCCAACAGGGGAGCCGGAGCGGGTGTGGAGCAGGGCGGGGGTCATCGGAGCGGGCGCGGGGGTCGTCGGAGCGGAAGGGGGATCTGGCGAGGGAGAGGGAAGGGGGATCGGGCGAAGGGGTATCCAGCTAGAGGGGGGAATGTTAGTAATGGCGCACCATCTAGGGGTGCGCCATAAAAACACTGATAGCAATGGCGCACCATCCTCTGGTGCGCCATTAGTAACTTTTTTTCTGATAGCAATGGCGCACCCTCCTCGTGCGCCATTAGTAACTTTTTTTCATTATTTTTTGTTGCATCCAATAATTTGTTTTTATCAAATTTGTTATTTTCATGAGGACTAGAACAGAAGATGTCATCAAATTTGTTTTTTTTTTGAAAATATCATCAAATTTGTTTTTTTATTTTTAATTGAAAATATCATCAAATTTGTTATTTGAAAATATCATCAAATTTGTTATTTAAAAATATCATCAATATTTTTTTTGGATTTTTAGTTGCATTCATTTGTGAATTGGTAAAACATTTATGAATATGAAAAAATATCATCAAATTTGAAAAAATATTCATGAATTCAAAAAGTGCCCATGAAATTTAAAAATATTCATGAGTTCAAAAAATATTACAAATTCAATATTCATGAGGACTAGAACAGAAGAAATATCATTTCAAAATGTCGAAATACAATCGAGAAATGAAGACTACGATTTAAATACAATCGATCTTAGCTAGCTATCTTTTCACAATCTTCTTGCCCTTCTTTTTCGCAAATGGAGTTCTTCTGTTGAACGGACGTCCTTTAGGTAGGGTGGTCCTGCTTCTTCTTGTGGTGTATGGCACTTCATCGTCGTCGTCATGTTCCATCTTCGGGTCGCCGTACTTGTCGAAGTCTTGCTCATTGGCGACTCCATCCATTCCGATGATCTTCCTTTTGCCTCTCCTCACGACAACACGACTGGGCTTTGACGGGTCGGTAATGAAGAAGCATTGGTCCACTTGGGAAGCCAGTACCCATGGCTCATTTTTCGCGGTGACGTTTGCGCCCGCGGTCTTGGATTTGGCTTCGGGTATAACCATGGTGGTGAAATACCGGTCTTCTTTTATGACGCTCTTGGCCCATCTGACACGGAACATCGGGACCTTCTCTCCAGCGTAGCTCAGCTCCCAGATCTCCTCGATCCTTCCGTAGTATCTGTCCTTGTCGTTACCGGTGTAGGATTCCATCGTTACCCTGGAGTTCTGATAACCATCGCTCTTCATGTCCTTGTCCTCGGTGTAGAATGTGTAGCCGTTGATATCGTACGCCTCATAGGTCATCAGGTTGTGCTTGGCGCCCTGTGACAAGGCGAATATGAGTTTTTCTTCCGCGGAAGAATCCTTATGTAAAGGGTACGACAGAAGCTTCTCCTTGAACCAACGCGTGAAACATGAGTTGTGCTCTTTGATTATATCTCCGTCCGTCCTCTGTTGGCCTCGGTCATTGTACGTCTTCTCAATAAAGGTTTTGTGCTCTACCACCCAAGGATCGACCACGTCAATGTGTTGTAGCGCGACTAGGTTTGCTCTTTCAAAGTCGGCAAGTCGACCCTCGAAGTCGACATGCATTTCGCGGTGACCCTCGCGGTGACCCCATCCAGCGAGCCTGCCGATGTGCCTGTTGATGGGCAGACCAACGGGGTTCTCGATGCCTAGATAATTCATGCAGTAGGAGATGCACTCTTCGGTCAAAAAGCCCCTGGTTATGCTTCCCTCTGGACGTGACATGTTGCGAACGTATCCTTTGATGACACCATTCATCCTTTCGAGCGGCATCATGCTGTGCAGGAACGTCGGCCCGAGTTGGATGATATCCTCCACGATATGGACCAGCAGATGCACCATAACATCGAAGAATGCGGGTGGGAAGTACATCTCAAGCTCGCATAGTATCACCACGATCTCTTCCTGTAGCCTTCTGAGTTGCCTCACGCCAACCGACTTTCGAGAGATGACGTCGAAAAAGTTGCATAGGCCAAATAGAGTTTCACGAACGTGCACGTCCATGATCCCACGGATTGCAACTGGAAGTATCTGCGTCATCAGCACGTGACAGTCGTGAGACTTCATCCCGCTGAACTTCTGCTTCGCTGAGTCTAGGTATCTGCTTATCTTCCCCGCGTAACCGTAAGGAAGTTTTACAACTACGAGGCAGGTGAAAAACTGCTCGATCTCCTCCTGACTTATAGTGAAGCACGCGGGAGGGTAGTCATATCCGGTCTTCTTGGCCTTTTTGCCTTTGCAACGACTTTCCGTGTCCTGCTTCGCCTCATCATCATCATCATCATTAGCGTGAAGCTCCTCCCTGATGCCCATTGATTTCAAGTCTGCCCTTGCTTTCGGCCCATCTTTGGTCCTCTCTGGCATGTTGAGCAGGGTACCAAGCAGACTCTCGCACACGTTCTTCGTGATATGCATGACATCAATGTTGGAAATATGCCCTAGAGGCAATAATAAATGGTTATTATTATATTTCTTTGTTCATGATAATTGTCTATTGTTCATGCTATAATTGTGTTATCCGGAAATCGTAATACATGTGTGAATACATAGACCACAATGTGTCCCTAGTAAGCCTCTAGTTGACTAGCTCGTTGATCAACAGATAGTCATGGTTTCCTGACTATGGACATTGGATGTCATTGATAACGGGATCACATCATTAGGAGAATGATGTGATGGACAAGACCCAATCCTAAGCATAGCTCAAACGTGTAGTTCGTTTGCTAGAGCTTTTACAATGTCAAGTATCTTTTCCTTAGACCATGAGATCGTGCAACTCCCGGATACCGTAGGAGTGCTTTGGGTGTGCCAAACGTCACAACGTAACTGGGTGACTATAAAGGTACACTACGGGTATCTCCGAAAGTGTCTGTTGGGTTGGCACGGATCGAGACTGGGATTTGTCACTCCGTATGACGGAGAGGTATCTCTGGGCCCACTCGGTAATGCATCATCATAATGAGCTCAATGTGACTAGGAGTTAGCCACGGGATCATGCATTACGGTACGAGTAAAGATACTTGCCGGTAACGAGATTGAACAAGGTATTGGGATACCGACGATCGAATCTCGGGCAAGTAACATACCGATTGACAAAGGGAATTGTATACGGGATTGATTGAATCCTCGACATCGTGGTTCATCCGATGAAATCATCATGGAACATGTGGGAGCCAACATGGGTATCCAGATCCCGCTGTTGGTTATTGACCGGAGAGGCGTCTCGGTCATGTCTGCATGTCTCCCGAACCCGTAGGGTCTACACACTTAAGGTTCGGTGACGCTAGGCTTATAGAGATATTAGTATGTGGAAACCCGAAAGTTGTTCAGAGTCCCGGATGAGATCCCGGACGTCACGAGGAGTTCTGGAATGGTCCGGAGGTGAAGAATTATATATAGGAAGTCCAGTTTCGGCCACCGGGAAAGTTTCGGGGGTTATCAGTATTGTGCCGGGACCACCGGAAGGGTCCCGGGGGTCCACCGGGTGGGGCCACCTATCCCGGAGAGCCCCATGGGCTGAAGTGGGAAGGGAACCAGCCCTTAGTGGGCTGGGACGCCCCCCCTTGGGCCTCCCCCTGCGCCTAGGGTTGGAAACCCTAGGGGTGGGGGGCGCCCCACTTGGCTTGGGGGGGAAGCCACCCCCCTTTTCCCCTTGGCCGCCGCCCCCCATGTAGATGGGTTCCAGGGCCGGCGCCCCCCCTCCAGGGGGCCTATATATAGTTGGGGGGGAGGGAGGGCAGCAGCACCACAGCCCTGGGCGCCTCCCTCTCCCCTTGCAACACCTCTCCCTCCCGCAGAAGCTTGGCGAAGCCCTGCCGGGATCCCGCTACTTCCACCACCACGCCGTCGTGCTGCTGGATCTCCATCAACCTCTCCTTCCCCCTTGCTGGATCAATAAGGAGGAGACGTCGCTGCTCCGTACGTGTGTTGAACACGGAGGTGCCGTTCGTTCGGCACTCGGTCATCAGTTATTTGGATCACGGCGAGTACGACTCCATGAACCCCGTTCATTGGAACGCTTCCGCTCGCGATCTACAAGGGTATGTAGATGCACTCCTTTCCCCTCGTTGCTAGTATACTCCATAGATGGATCTTGGTGATGCGTAGGAAATTTTAAAATTCTGCTACGATATCCAACAGTGGCATCATGAGCCAGGCCTATGCGTAGTTACTATGCACGAGTAGAACACAAAGCAGTTGTGGGTGTAGATGTTGCCAATTCTTCTTGCCGCTACTAGTCTTATCTTGTTTCGGCGGAATTGTGGGATGAAGCGGCCCGGACCGACCTTACACATACGCTTACGTGAGACAGGTTCCACCGACTGACATGCACTAGTTGCATAAGGTGGCTAGCGGGTGTCTGTCTCTCCCACTTTAGTCGGAATGGATTCGATGAAAAGGGTCCTTATGAAGGGTAAATAGAAATTGGCATATCACGTTGTGGTTTTACGTAGGTAAGAAACGTTCTTGCTAGAAACCTATACAAGCCACGTAAAAACTTGCAACAACAATTAGAGGACATCTAACTTGTTTTTGCAGCATGTGCTATGTGATGTGATATGGCCAGAAGATGTGATGAATGATATATGTGATGTATGAGATTGATCATATTCTTGTAATAGGAATCACGACTTGCATGTCGATGAGTATGACAACCGGCAGGAGCCATAGGAGTTGTCTTTATTTTTTGTATGACCTGCGTGTCATTGAATAACGCCATGTAAATTACTTTACTTTGTTGCTAAATGCGTTAGCCATAGAAGTAGAAGTAATGGTTGGCGTGACAACTTCATGGAGACACAATGATGGAGATCATGATGATGGAGATCATGATGATGGAGATCATGGTGTCATGCCGGTGACGAATATGATCATGGTGCCCTGAAGATGGAGATCAAAGGAGCAAAATGATATTGGCCATATCATGTCACTATTTGATTGCATGTGATGTTTATCATCTTTTGCATCTTATTTGCTTAGAACGACGGTAGTAAGTAAGATGATCCCTTATGATAATTTCAAGAAAGTGTTCCCCCTAACTGTGCACCGTTGCGAAGGTTCGTTGTTTCGAAGCACCACGTGATGATCGGGTGTGATAGATTCTAACGTTCGCATACAACGGGTGTTGACGAGCCTAGCATGTACAAACATGGCCTCGGAACACACGCAATACACTTAGGTTGACTTGACGAGCCTAGCATGTACAGACATGGCCTCGGAACACGGAGGACTGAAAGGTCGAGCATGAGTCGTATAGAAGATACGATCAACATGGAGATGTTCACCGATCTTGACTAGTCCGTCTCACGTGATGAGCGGACACGGCCTAGTTAACTCGGATCATGTTTCACTTAGATGACTAGAGGGATGTCTATCTGAGTGGGAGTTCATTGAGTAATTTGAGTAGATGAACTTAATTATCATGAACTTAGTCTAAAATCTTTACAATATGTCTTGTAGATCAAATGGCCCATGTTGTCCTCAACTTCAATGCGTTCCTAGATAAAACCAAGCTGAAAGATGATGGCAGCAACTATACGGACTGGGTCCGGAACCTGAGGATCATCCTCATAGCTGCCAAGAAAGATTATGTCTTAGAAGCACCTCTAGGTGAAGCACCCATCCCAGAGAACCAAGACGTTATGAACGCTTGGCAATCACGTGCTGATGATTACTCCCTCGTTCAGTGCGGCATGCTTTACAGCTTAGAACCGGGTCTCCAAAAGCGTTTTGAGAAACATGGAGCATATGAGATGTTCGAAGAGCTGAAAATGGTTTTCCAAGCTCATGCCCGGGTCGAGAGATATGAAGTCTCCGACAAGTTCTTCAGCTGTAAAATGGAGGAAAATAGTTCTGTTAGTGAGCACAAACTCAGAATGTCTGGGTTGCACAACCACTTGTCTCAGCTGGGAGTTAATCTCCCGGATGACGCGGTCATTGACAGAATCCTTCAGTCGCTTCCACCAAGCTACAAGAGCTTTGTGATGAACTTCAATATGCAGGGGATGGAAAAGACCATTCCTGAGGTATATTCAATGCTGAAATCAGCGGAGGTGGAGATCAGAAAGGAACATCAAGTGTTGATGGTGAATAAAACCACTAAGTTCAAGAAAGGCAAGGGTAAGAAGAACTTCAAGAAGGACGGCAAGGGAGTTGCCGCGCCCGGTAAGCCAGTTGCCGGGAAGAAGTCAAAGAATGGACCCAAGCCTGAGACTGAGTGCTTTTATTGCAAGGGAATTGGTCACTGGAAGCGGAACTGCCCCAAATACTTAGAGGACAAGAAGGCCAGCAACACCAAAGGTATATGTGATATACATGTAATTGATGTGTACCTTACCAGTACTCGTAGTAGCTCCTGGGTATTTGATACCAGTGCGGTTGCTCATATTAGTAACTCAAAACAGGAACTGCGGAATAAGCGGAGACTGGCAAAGGACGAGGTGACGATGCACGTCGGGAATGGTTCCAAGGTCGATGTGATCGCCGTCGGCACGCTACCTCTGCATTTACCTACGGGATTAGTTTTAAACCTCAATAATTGTTATTTAGTGCCAGCTTTGAGCATGAACATTGTATCTGGATCTCGTTTAATTCGAGATGGCTACTCATTTAAATCCGAGAATAATGGTTGTTCTATTTATATGAGAGATATGTTTTATGGTCATGCCCCGCTGGTCAATGGTTTATTTTTTATGAATCTCGAACGTGATGTTACACATATTCATATTGTGAATACCAAAAGATGTGAAGTTGATAACGATAGTCCCACATACTTGTGGCACTGCCGCCTTGGTCACATTGGTGTCAAGCGCATGAAGAAGCTCCATGCAGATGGACTTTTGGAGTCTCTTGATTACGAATCATTTGACACGTGCAAACCATGCCTCATGGGTAAGATGACCAAGACTCCGTTCTCCGGAACAATGGAGCGAGCATCCAACTTATTGGAAATCATACATACCGATGTGTGCGGTCCAATGAGTGTTGAGGCTCGCAGAGGATATCGTTATGTTCTCACTCTCACTGATGACTTAAGTAGATATGGGTATGTCTACCTAATGAAACACAAGTCTGAAACCTTTGAAAAGTACAAGGAATTTCAGAGTGAGGTTGAGAATCAACGTGACAGGAAAATAAATTTCTTACGATCAGATCGTGGTGGAGAATATTTAAGTCACGAATTTGGTACGCACTTAAGGAAATGTGGAATCGTTTCACAACTCACGCCGCCTGGAACACCTCAGCGAAATGGTGTGTCCGAACGTCGTAATCGCACTCTATTGGATATGGTGCGATCTATGATGTCTCTTACCGATCTACCGCTCTCATTTTGGGGCTATGCTTTAGAGACTGCCGCATTCACTTTAAATAGGGCTCCGTCGAAATCCGTTGAGATGACACCGTATGAATTATGGTTTGGGAAGAAACCTAAGCTGTCGTTTCTAAAAGTTTGGGGATGCGATGCTTATGTCAAGAAACTTCAACCTGAAAAGCTCGAACCCAAGTCGGAAAAATGCGTCTTCATAGGATACCCCAAGGAAACCATTGGGTATACCTTCTACCTCAGATCCGAAGGCAAGATCTTTGTTGCCAAGAATGGGTCCTTTCTGGAGAAAGAGTTTCTCTCGAAAGAAGTGAGTGGGAGGAAAGTGGAACTTGATGAGGTGATAGTCACCCCTTTCGAACCGGAAAGTAGCGCAGCGCGGGAAGATGTTCCTGTGGTGCCTACACCGACTGGGGAGGAAGTTAATGATGATGATCATGAAGCTTCGGATCAAGTTACTGCTAAACTTCGTAGGTCCACAAGGACACGTTCCGCACCAGAGTGGTACGGCAACCCTGTCCTGTAAATCATGTTGTTGGACAACGGTGAACCTTCGAACTATGAAGAAGCAATGGCGGGCCCGGATTTCGAAAGATGGCTAGAAGCCATGAAATCCGAGATAGGATCCATGTATGAAAACGAAGTATGGACTTTGACTGACTTGCCCGATGATCGGCGAGCCATAGAAAATAAATGGATCTTTAAGAAGAAGACAGACGCGGATGGTAATGTGACCATCTATAAGGCTCGACTTGTCGCTAAGGGTTATCGACAAGTTCAAGGGGTTGACTACAATGAGACTTTCTCACCCGTAGCGAAGCTGAAGTCCGTCCGAATCATGTTAGCAATTCCTGCATTCTATGATTATGAGATATGGCAAATGGACGTCAAAATGGCATTCCTTAACGGCATTCTTAAGGAAGAATTGTATATGATGCAGCCGGAAGGTTTTGTCGATCCTAAGAATGCTAACAAGGTATGCAAGCTCCAGCGCTCCATCTATGGACTGGTGCAAGCATCTCGGAGTTGGAACATTCGTTTTGATGAGATGATCAAAGCGTTTGGGTTTACACAGACTTATGGAGAAGCCTGTGTTTACAAGAAAGTGAGTGGGAGCTCTGTAGCATTTCTCTTATTATATGTGGATGACATACTATTGATGGGAAATGATATAGAATTCTTGGAAAGTATAAAGGCCTATTTGAATAAGTGTTTTTCAATGAAGGACCTGGGAGAAGCTGCTTATATATTAGGCATCAAGATCTATAGAGATAGATCAAGACGCCTCATTGGTATTTCACAGAGTACGTACCTTGACAAGATATTGAAGAACTTCAATATGGATCAGTCCAAGAAGGGGTTCTTGCCTGTATTGCAAGGTGTGCAATTGAGCACGGCTCAATGCCCGACCACGGCAGAAGATAGAGAAAAGATGAGTGTCATCCCCTATGCCTCGGCCATAGGGTCTATTATGTATGCCATGCTGTGTACCAGACCTGATGTAAACCTTGCCGTAAGTTTGGTAGGAAGGTACCAAAGTAATCCCGGCATGGAACACTGGACAGCGGTCAAGAATATCCTGAAGTACCTGAAGAGGACTAAGGATATGTTTCTCGTTTATGGAGGTGACGAAGAGCTCGTCGTAAAGGGTTACGTCGACGCTAGCTTCGACACAGATCTGGATGACTCGAAGTCACAAACCGGATACGTGTATATTTTGAATGGAGGAGCAGTAAGCTGGTGCAGTTGCAAGCAAAGCGTCGTGGCGGGATCTACATGTGAAGCGGAGTACATGGCAGCCTCAGAGGCAGCACAAGAAGCAATCTGGATGAAGGAGTTCATTACCGACCTAGGGGTGATTCCCAATGCGTCGGGCCCGATGACTCTCTTCTGTGACAACACTGGAGCTATTGCCCTTGCGAAGGAGCCCAGGTTTCACAGGAAGACCAGGCATATCAAGCGTCGCTTCAACTTCCATTCGTGAAAGTGTTCAAAATGGAGACATAGATATTTGTAAAGTACATACGGACCTGAATGTAGCAGATCCGTTGACTAAACCTCTCCCTAGAGCAAAACATGATCAACACCAGGACGCTATGGGTGTTCGATTCATCACAATGTAACTAGATTATTGACTCTAGTGCAAGTGGGAGACTGTTGGAAATATGCCCTAGAGGCAATAATAAATGGTTATTATTATATTTCTTTGTTCATGATAATTGTCTATTGTTCATGCTATAATTGTGTTATCCGGAAATCGTAATACATGTGTGAATACATAGACCACAACGTGTCCCTAGTAAGCCTCTAGTTGACTAGCTCGTTGATCAACAGATAGTCATGGTTTCCTGACTATGGACATTGGATGTCATTGATAACGGGATCACATCATTAGGAGAATGATGTGATGGACAAGACCCAATCCTAAGCATAGCTCAAAGATCGTGTAGTTCGTTTGCTAGAGCTTTTCCAATGTCAAGTATCTTTTCCTTAGACCATGAGATCGTGCAACTCCCGGATACCGTAGGAGTGCTTTGGGTGTGCCAAACGTCACAACGTAACTGGGTGACTATAAAGGTACACTACGGGTATCTCCGAAAGTGTCTGTTGGGTTGGCACGGATCGAGACTGGGATTTGTCACTCCGTATGACGGAGAGGTATCTCTGGGCCCACTCGGTAATGCATCATCATAATGAGCTCAATGTGACTAAGGAGTTAGCCACGGGATCATGCATTATGGTACGAGTAAAGAGACTTGCCGGTAACGAGATTGAACAAGGTATTGGGATACCGATGATCGAATCTCGGGCAAGTAACATACCGATTGACAAAGGGAATTGTATATGGGATTGATTGAATCCTCGACATCGTGGTTCATCCGATGAAATCATCGTGGAACATGTGGGAGCCAACATGGGTATCCAGATCCCGCTGTTGGTTATTGACCGGAGAGGCATCTCGGTCATGTCTGCATGTCTCCCGAACCCGTAGGGTCTACACACTTAAGGTTCGGTGACGCTAGGGTTATACAGATATTAGTATGTGGAAACCCTAAAGTTGTTCAGAGTCCCGGATGAGATCCCGGACGTCACAAGGAGTTCCGGAATGGTCCGGCGGTGAAGAATTATATATAGGAAGTCCAGTTTCGGCCACCGGGAAAGTTTCGGGGGTTATCGGTATTGTACCGGGACCACCGGAAGGGTCCCGGGGGTCCACCGGGTGGGGCCACCTATCCCGGAGGGCCCCATGGGCTGAAGTGGGAAGGGAACCAGCCCTTAGTGGGCTGGGGCACCCCTCTTGGGCCTCCCCCTGCGCCTAGGGTTGGAAACCCTAGGGGTGGGGGGCGCCCCACTTGGCTTGGGGGGGAAGCCACCCCCCTTTTCCCCTTGGCCGTCGCCCCCCATGTAGATGGGTTCCAGGGCCGGCGCCCCCCCTCCAGGGGGCCTATATATAGTGGGGGGGAGGGAGGGCAGCAGCACCACAGCCCTGGGCGCCTCCCTCTCCCCTTGCAACACCTCTCCCTCCCGCAGAAGCTTGGCGAAGCCCTGCCGGGATCCCGCTACTTCCACCACCACGCCGTCGTGCTGCTGGATCTCCATCAACCTCTCCTTCCCCCTTGCTGGATCAAGAAGGAGGAGACGTCGCTGCTCCGTACGTGTGTTGAACGCGGAGGTGCCGTCCGTTCGGCACTCGGTCATCGGTGATTTGGATCACGGCGAGTACGACTCCATCAACCCCGTTCATTGGAACGCTTCCGCTCGCGATCTACAAGGGTATGTAGATGCACTCCTTTCCCCTCATTGCTAGTATACTCCATAGATGCATCTTGGTGATGTGTAGGAAATTTTAAAATTCTGCTACGATATCCAACAATCAAGGCTGTGAGGCACATGGTGGATCTTCCAGTATGGCAAGTCCCAGAAAACAGACCTCGTTTTCCATACCTTCAGCAGCGGCTCTGGCGCCTTTCGCTTCTTTCCTGGCTCTGGCGGCTTTTGCTTCTTTCCCGGTAGTGGGCAATCTTTCCAATTTTTCAACAACTCGTCTATTTCTTCGCCGCTCCTCGTACGCGGGCGTCTTCGGGGTTCGGTTTCACCATCGAACAGATCCTTGCGTTTTCTCCATGGGTCATCGTCGCGAAGCCACCTTCGATGTCCCATGAACATGGTTTTCAAAGACCCGGGATCTCTATCTAGCTGGCGATACGTTGTGTCATCCATGCACCTGACGCATCCAGAAAATCCGTGGACCACCTGCCCCGCGAGATATCCGTAACCAAGATAGTCGTGCACCGTCGTGAGCAGTGCGGCTCTCATAGGGAAATATTCTTTCTCTGCGGCGTCCCACGTATTGGCTGGCGTTTTCCACAGCGTGTCTAGCTCCTCTTTCAGCAGCCCCACATATAGATTGATGTCGTTCCCTGGTTGTTTCGGCCCTTCAATTAGCATACTCATGTGAATGTACTTCCTCTTCATGCACAACCAGGGGGGAAAGTTGTACATCCACACAAACACAGGCCAGGTGCTATGTGTGCTTCTCTGGCTGCCAAACGGATTGACTCCATCGGTGCTCGCGCCCAGCACGATGTTCCTTGGATCGTTCCCAAATTTTGGGTGTTCGAAGTTCAACGCTTGCCACTGGCTCGCATCCTTAGGGTGACTCAGCATCTTGTCTTTTTTATTTATCTCCGGATCATTTCCGTCATCTTCTCGCTTCTTCTCCTCCCTATCCGCGTGCCAACGCAGGAGCTTTGCTAGCTTAGGGTCCGCGAAATACCGCTGCAGATGAGGAGTGATCGGAAAGTACCACACCACTTTTCGAGGAGCTTTCTTCCTCTTCTTGTATCAAGTGACGCCGCACACCGGACATATGGTACACTCCGCGTGCTCGTCCCGATAAATGATGCAATCATTCATGCACACATGGTATTTCACGTGCGGTAAATCCAGAGGACACACGATTTTCTTCGCCTCCTCGAAACTGGTCAGGCACTTGTTCCCCTTGGGAAGCCATTCGTGCCAGAATGACATGTTCTCGTCGAAGCATGCGTCGGTCATTTTGTGTTTTACCTTCATCTCCAGATCTATGAGCGTTACTTTCAGGCGGGTATCCTCGGGCCTGCATCCTTCATACAATGGAGTAACCGCGTCTATCTCCAGTTGATCCAGCTTGGCTTTCTCTCGGGCGGTAGCTCTTGCATTATCCGTCTGCTTGAGAAGCGGCTCTTGAATATGAGGGTCCTGCACCCAGCCCATCGATGGTCCATCGTCGTCTGCTCCGGCATCTTCATCTTCATGATCATGCCCTTCGTCTTGATCTTCCTCATCATCATGTCCTGCATCTTCTACATGATGACTGTGTACAGCATCACCGTCGTGATCATGTCCTGGAGATTCTTCGTCTTCTCGCCCACCCTCCCCGCGGTGGTTATCTTGCTGCCCTTCCTCATTTCTTGCCTGGCCCCCATGGACGACTTCATAGTCATCTTCATCACCTTGCCACCGATAGCCATCCATGAAACCACGCAAGAGCAGGTGGTCCCGCACCTGCCCGGAATCCGGGTCCGCAATAAGGTTCTTCAGCTTGCATCTTCGACACAGACATCTTATCTCCGTCTCGTTCTTTTGAAGCATCTCGGCCTTCGCGGAGCTCAAAAACCTATTCACGATGCCTTCGGTCATCGTGCGGACCATGGTCGCCTGCGGGGTAGAGCAAAACGATACTTTAGAACCAAGAAAAAATTTGGCATGACTTTGCCTAAAAATAGGACCAAAAAGAATGCATAGTGCCAAATTCTCGCCGAAACGGAAATGAATCAACATTCCGGCAAAATATTGGCAACTATCGCATTTCAAATACCGGTACCTGCAAACACAAACATATATGCAACACCACAAACATATGCAACACCACAAACACACGTAGATCTAGCTAGGCCATAAAAAGTGCATGTGCATGTTGTTGGAGGGAGAAAAAAAATAGATCTACAACATAAAGAAAGCTTTCCCCTTACTTACCTATCAAAAAAGGTAATTTAACCACTTAATTTGGGTGAATCTATGGTGCAAATGAGGTGAGGAGGAGGAGGCAACCGAGACAAGCTTGGAGGAGGAGGTGGAGAGGATGAAGTGGGGAAAGTGAGTGTGGTAGATGGTTGTCCAAAATATCTAGCTGGTCTCAGCTAACTAATGGCGCACCACCCAAACATGCGCCATTAGTATCCCTGGTTACTAATGGCGCACCAGTTAGGGGTGCGCCATTACTAGTTTTGCAATATATATATATATATATATATATATATATATATATATATATATATATATATATATATATATATAATTGTCAGTAGTGGCGCACCGTGGTTGTGGTGCGCCATTACTAGTTTGAACTAGTAATGACGCACTTCACCCTCGTGCGCCATTACTAGTTTTGAAAAAAAAAAGTAAAAAAAAATTGTCGGTAGTGGCGCACAGAGCGTGTGGTGCGCCATTACTAGTTAAAACTAGTAATGGCGCACTGTGCCGTGGTGCGCCATTAATAGTTTTGGAAAAATAAAAAAATAAAATTTGCTAATAATGGCGCACCGTGTGTCTGGTGCGCCATTAGTAATGAGGACACTAATGGCGCACCTATATCTGGTGTGCCACTGCTACATAGCAGTGGCGCACCACATACATGGTGCGCCATTAATGTCTATATCAGCTATAGCCCTTTTCCTAGTAGTGTACATAATTAACACATGAAAGAATTCATAATGTGGCTTGGTTTAATGATACTTGATACTTGTTACAGGTGTAATTCTGATTGGAATCAGAAAAAGGCTTCGGGGGTTTCTTCTATCTACTGGAATCAAGAAACCATAATTCTTTCTGAGAGCAGCAATACTAATTCTCCAACATTGTTAGTATGGACGAAAATGCCAAGAGCACACTGACAAGTCAACGCATAATGCAGAACTACGCTACAGCCCATACAGCTCGATTTCATCTATCTGAGAGAGAGAGAGAGAGAGAGAGATTGTTTTGTCATTTCGTATGACTAATTTGACATTAAACTGATGTCAGTGTGCTCGTCAAGTGATGCGTCGATACTAGATTTACGACATAATCAAAATGTCAAAATAGAACAAGCTTTATCATAGTGGAATGCAATGCCTTGCTACGACGCCTCTCATCAATTGGTATATGCAATTAGTTAGGGTTAAATCCAACTGTCTAGTCGTCGGTAGTTACAAAGGAGCTTTGGGATACTATCTTTATCCCTTATCTTGTGACTCTGATGATACCGGTGAGGAAAATACTTTGGAGCAACTTAACTTGGCACAGGAAATGTTGTCATGCAAAACAAAGTGTTTTTTGTCTATTTATTGGAATCAGAACTTGAATTCTAGTTTTACAAATATATGCTAAAAAAAGATTCATTCCAGTGGTCTAAAAAAAGGTTCAGAAATTGAATTCTAGTTTTACAAATACAAGTTGAGTATTTAGGGCATGTTGTCTAAAAAAGATTCATTCCAGTGGTCAGATGCTCAATTGAGGCCATCACAACATTGAAGAATTGTCTGGTCACTGCTCTTGTTATGGCTTTGCCTTATTTGACCCTACCATTTACTTTTTAAACAGATGCATCAGGTCAAGGTATTGGTTCTGTCCTCATGCAACAAGGCAGACCAATTGCCAAATCAGGAAATGGTGTCAAAGAAATAATCAAGTGGTCAGAACAAGATTCTTACCAATTAAAACTGAATGTAGATGCATCATATGATAGTTAAGAAGGACATGAGTCGATGGGTGGTGTTTTAAGAGATCAGTATGGCAACTCTGTGTCAATTCAGTAAATTGCCATTATATTGCAAATGCATCATCTGCCTGCTTGATGGAGTTTTAGCTATACTAGTGGTTTTTTTCTTCTATCTATTCGAACAGAAAATGAATCGGATTCTAAAATCACCATCCAACAAGAAAATCTATGCTAGATCCCTACAATCCTACATGTACGCAAACATTATGGAGGGGCCGGACAGTACATGAGTAGAAATACCTCATCAATACTTTAAGAAAATGATTCAGATTCAAAAACCACCATTCATTATGCAAGAAAATCTATGCTAGATCCTTTCAACTAGCACGCCCATATGAATTTTATTCTTGTGTACTTAACAAGAAAAAACCCAATGCCATGAAAAAACAGAGTACATGAAGGAAAAATAAATCTCAAAAAATCAGAGTAGTATCTCCGACAGCTCGTCGATGACATCCTCGTCGAAGTCGCCACCCTTCCTGGGATCCACAGCCAGCTCGAACTCTATCTCGTCCATAGTGCCCCCCCCCCCATAGAACTCCTCCTCGATTCTCTCATGGAGCCTCGCCGTCTCCTCGTCCATATCTTCCCCCACCTTCTCGTGCACACGCTCTCTGACTGGTAGCTCGACGGCTGGGATGGCAGCGGGAGGAGGCACAGCAGTTGCTGCACCGCCAGCGGTCGCCGCTACGGCGGAGTCAGCCGCTACAACCGCGGCGGCACCCACGACAGCAGACTGCTCTCCACCGATGGTTGCCTCCGGCTCGTCGGTCGCATCTTCACGGCTGTGCTTCATCGGTGGTCGACGAGACGAGGAGGAGGAGTGGATTGCTGAGGAAGCCAGGAGGATTTGGGAGAGGACGAGGTGGTATGGCTGGAGTGGGAGAGGACGAGGGTTTTCTACCCGAATTGGGGAAGAAAATGAATGTGGCTGCCTCTTGGAGTTACCGAGGGGTCGAGGGGGTGATTTGTCTCACCTACCAGGGCCTTCCACAGTGTGGACGCGTGGGGTTTGCCCCGCGCCGTGCACCTCGCGTGCGCTATGCCCCGCGCCGCCCTTCAAACTGCTGACACGTGGACACCAGCAGTGGTTACACATTATAGGTATGGTAAATGAATTTCTTAAATATGAGGGCACGTAATTTGTATGAAAATGCATCATCAGCCCAGCTAACACCCTCCCCATCACAAACTAATGCCCTAGGTTCGAAACTTCGTCGGGCACTTTGGTTGGGCCTCTTTTTTGTGTATGGGCTTTTTACATGTGGATCCCACATGTCATTCACACACACGGAGAACACGTACAAACAAACTTGCCGGACAGGATGTAAATGGACCCAAAAAATCTCTACTTCTTTGATTCAAAACATGAGAAGGAAGCATGACTAGTTTGGTAAGGTTGTCGGCATTTGTATGGATTTTCTAATACGATTAAATGCGTAAAATACTTCTCGGAGGTGACGCGAGAAGAGCACGTTGTCGATCCACTTGGGTGGCCATGCCCACAACAAGGAAAAATTATTCTTAACATGTCCAAAAATTCACCTCCTTCACCGACGGCCGTTCGGGTAGGAGGTAAGGGTCCGTGTGGAAGGATGAGTTTTTTCGACCACCTCCAAATGGTCCTCTCCCACTAGACTGACTGATCAAAACATCGGTCTATACCTCAAGGGGGCATTGTAAAATATATATATATATATATTCCAAATTTTCTTTCATGGACATGTTTGGCACATATGGGTCACCGTGTCATAGAGAAATTGAGTGATTTGGAGGTGGTGGAAAAAATCACCTTTGTTCGAAAAATGTCTTAAGATGGTCCCTCCGAAATGCGGTGATTTTTTCCACCACCTCCAAATTACCTCAATTTTTGCACACATGATCTCTTGCACAAACAAAGCTAGGTTTCCAAGGTTTTATATTTTTTTGAATTTTTTTGAATTTATACTGCCCTCTAGATTGACTGATCAAAACATCGGTCTATACCTCAAGGGGGCATTGTAAAATATATTTTTTCCAAATTTTCTTTCATGGACATGTTTGGCACATGTGGGTCACCGTGTCATAGAGAAATTGGGTGATTTGGAGGTGGTGGAAAAATCACCTTTGTTCAAAAAATGGCTTAAGATGGTCCCTTCGAAATGCGGTGATTTTTTCGACCACCTCCAAATCACCTCTATTCTGGCACACATGATCTCTTGCACAAACAAAGCTAGGTTTCCAAGGTTTTATATTTTTTTGAATTTTTTTGAATTTATACTGCCCTCTAGACTGACTGATCAAAACATCGGTCTATACCTCAAGGGGGCATTGTAAAATATTTTTTCCCAAATTTTCTTTCATGGACATGTTTGGCACATGTGGATCACCGTGTCATAGAGAAATTGGGTGATTTGGAGGTGGTGGAAAAAATCACCTTTGTTCAAAAAATGGCTTAAGTTAGACCAAATGGTCCCTCCGGAATGCGGTGATTTGTTCGACCACCTCCAAATCACCTCAATTTTGGCACACATGATCTCTTGCACAAACAAAGCTAGGTTTCCAAGGTTTTATATTTTTTTGAATTTTTTTGAATTTATACTGACCTCTAGACTGACTAATCAAAACATCGGTCTATACCTCAAGGGGGCATTGTAAAATATTTTTTTCCAAATTTTCTTTCATGGACATGTTTGGCACACGTGGGTCACCGTGTCATAGAGAAATTGGGTGATCTGGAGGTGGTGGAAAAAATCACCTTTGTTCAATAAATATCTTAACTTAGACCAAATGGTCACTCCGGAATGCGGTGATTTTTTCGACCACCTCCAAATCACCTCAATTTTGGCACACATGATCTCTTGCACAAACAAAGCTAGGTTTCCAAGGTTTTATATTTTTTTGAATTTTTTTGAATTTATACTGCCCTCTAGACTGACTGATCAAAACATCGGTCTATACCTCAAGGAGGCATTGTAAAATGTATTTTTTCCAAATTTTCTGTCATGGACATGTTTGGCACATGTGGGTCACCGTGTCATAGAGAAATTGGGTGATTTGGAGGTGGTGGAAAAAATCACCTTTGTTCAAAAAATTGCTTAAGTTAGACCAAATTGTCCCTCCGGAATGCGGTGATTTTTTCGACCACCTCCAAATCACCTCAATTTTGGCACACATGATCTCTTGCACAAACAAAGCTAGGTTTCCAAGGTTTTATATTTTTTTGAATTTTTTTGAATTTATACTGCTCTCTAGACTGGCTGATCAAAACATCGGTCTAGACCTAAAGGGGGCATTGTAAAATATATTTTTTCCAAATTTTCTTTCATGGACATGTTTGGCACATGTGGGTCACCGTGTCATAGAGAAATTGGGTGATTTGGAGGTGGTGGAAGAAATCACCTTTGTTCAAAAAATGGCTTAAGTTAGACCAAATGGTCCCTCCGGAATGCGGTGATTTTTTCGACCACCTCCAAATAACCTCAATTTTGGCACACATGATCTCTTGCCAAAAAAAAGCTAGGTTTCCAAGGTTTTATATTTTTTTGAATTTATACTGCCCTCTAGACTGACTGATCAAAACATCAGTCTATACCTCAAGGGGGCATTGTAAAATATTTTTTTCCAAATTTTCTTTCATGGACATGTTTGGCACATGTGGGTCACCGTGTCATAGAGAAATTGGGTGATTTGGAGGTGGTGGAAAAAATCACCTTTGTTCAAAAAATGGCTTAAGTTAAGACCAAATGGTCCCTCCGGAATGCGGTGATTTTTTCGACCAACTCCAAATCACCCAAAATTTGGCACACATGATCTCTTGCACAAACAAAGCTAGTTTTCCAAGGTTTTATATTTTTTTAATTTATACTGCTTAAAATACTTGCCGGACATGATGTAAATGGACCCAAAAAATTTCCACTTCTTTGTATCAACATGAGAAGGAAGCATGACTAGTTTGGTAAGGTTGTCGGCATTTGTATGGATTTTCTAATACGATTAAATGCTCAGAATACTTCTCGGAGGTGACGCGAGAAGCGCACGTTGTCGATCCTTCACCGGCGGCCGTTTCGGTAGGAGGTAAGGGTCCGTGTGGAAGGACGGGTTTTTCTCGACTTGCTTCAAATGGACCTGTATTCTTTCTTCACCCTTGTACCAACATGAGAAGCATCCATGACTAGTTCCATTGATTTTCGACGTTTTTATTAATTTTCTAGGGTTATCACGACGATAAAACCCTAGAATAGTTCCCACCAGCACCACCCTTCCCTCCGATCACTCTGACCAGCATGTACTTAACTTAGCATCAAGGCCATGAAAACAGGAATCAGAACCGTATTAGATTTTGATCCCACACATACAAAACAGATAACACACAGACTGCAGGTACTACGATCATCAGATTGAACTTGTAATGCATAACAACTTCTGGTATTCAAATACATCACATGAAATAGTGAGACAACTGGAAATGCAAAAAAGCTTGTGATGTTGAGGTTGAGCAAGGGACTTTTATTGTGAGGCGCAGCATCTTTAGCAACCTATCCATGATTCCACCTGTAGCATATAAGTAACTGAAAGTTTCAGATTGGATACAGTTGGTATTGGAAAAATGACAGTACGGTAATTTGAAGATACGAAGGAAATCTGTCACAACAACTGTAGGAGGATATGAATTTGAATACAAAGTTCATAGAAGTCAATGTTGAATTAATAAGACCTTTGCAAGATGCAAAATCACTGCTGTGATGAGAGTAAACAGCATGTAGGCCATAGCACATGCAAGAAGCACTTAAAGGAAGTGAAGCAAAAGGTTGTATAGCACGGCAACATGAGTAAGCCAACATCCCTACAAAAATTATTTCACTGCTTATGTCTATTTTTTGCTGAATCATTAGGAAGCCCTAAATATTTGGATGCAAGATCACCGACATGGCACTACTGAAATATTTCAGTGTCTACATCTCTGTACTGAAAGTGCATTACTGATATATTTCAGTGGCTACGTGTGTGTGTACTGAAACAGCACCACTGAAATATTTCAGTTGCTACATGCGTGTACTGAAACAGCACCACTGAAATATTTCATTTCGTACGTGCGTGTACTGAAAGTGAACCACTGAAATATTTCAGTGGGTACGTGCGTGTACTGAAAGTGCACCACTGAAATATTTCAGAGGCTACGTGCTTGTACTGAAACAGCACCACCGAAATATTTCAGTGGCTATGCGCGTGTACTGAAACTGCTACACTAAAATATTTCTGGGGTTGCGTGCGTGTACTGAAACTGCAGTACTGAAATATTCAGTGTCTACCCGTGTGTACTGAAATTGCATTGCACTACTGAAATTTTTCAGTGTGTACCCGTGTGTACTGCAATTGCACTACTCAAATATTTCAGTGTGAACCTGTCAGTACTGAAATATTTCAATGCCTACAACTATCTACTAAACTTGCAGTATTGAAATATTTCAGTGTCAACCCAGAGTCTATCACTCTAAACTGTGTACTGAACTTTTCTGGAGGCACTTCTTGCAGCCAAAATATTGCAAGTTCAATTTACACAGATTGCATCACGTAATTTGAACACAACTCTTGAGGTGACAGACAAAATTTCCTATCATGGATACCACTCCAGCACATCAAAACGTAGCAAGTAAACATAGCAACGCTATATGCCTAGACTCATTACAGCCTCGTCGATCAAACTAAGCTGCCATCCAGAGGCTACGGATTCAAGTACACAGGTAGCAAGAACATATTGCAGAGAATCAAATTAAGCAAGTGGCAAGTAATGATGAATGAAATTCAGCAATCTTACCCTAAACATAGCTACGGCGCAGTTCAGACAAGGAGAGCGGCGAGGGAAGCATGGAGAACGGCGGGGAAGCGATGTCGCGACCACTGTCCTCCTCCTCTTGTGCTTCGGAGTCATCTCCGACTCGGTTGGAGGCTCCACAATCTGCAATGGCACCTCGTGCACCGTGGGTTCCTGATCCAGTGGATGCTCTACCCTGGATCTGAATGCCCACCACCTACGCCTGGTCCACGGGCTGGACGAATCGGCCTGCTCCATCGCCCAGAGGAGGATCTCGACCTTGTGCATCGGTTGTGCGGGTGGGGGGGAAGCTTTGCCCTCTCCCTCCTCGTCATTTGCTTCAAAGTGGCCATTGTCGTCCAGTTCATCTGCAATATGTTGTGAAACCAAGAACGGATCTCTGTCAACCTGGCCATCTTGACCTGGTCGCCGCCGGCGATCTCCACGAAGTCGGCGTTCTCGCCGCCGCCAATGTGCTCGATCTGCTGCTCCATCGAGGATCTTGCGTGGATGGAAGAGGGGGGTGGATGTGGAAGATGAGAAGAGCAAAGTTGCGGCCGCGAGAAGGAGGAGAAGGCTAGGAGATGGCCGCGTTTCAATGGTGATGGAAGAGGGGAAGGAGCACGGCGGGGGCTTTGCATTGGATGAGAGGGGCGGCGGTTTTGCATTGGAGGAGAGGGGCGGCCGTTTTGCATTGGACGAGAGGGCCCCACCTTGTCATATATTTCCTAGGACTAAAATGCCCCTAGACTAATAGTACTTTCGAGTACTTTCATCCGCGTACTTTTGAGTACTACGTATGTATGCGCCGTTAGATCGAGACAAACGAACGGCTCCAAAAAATGCCAACTACTGTAAAAGTTGTAATATATATATATATGGAGTTAAAAGGACATGTGCCCATGGACAAATCATGTGATTTCTTTAATTTCATGAATAATGCTCCAGCCTTGTGATTCTAACTTATGTATGTAATTTTGACAAGGCAAATACATTTTAGTTAGAACTGAATATGCATTACCTACCATTAGCACTTCTCTATGGGTTCTCTCACCGACAAAAAATAATATATGTTTACTCTATTCCGTAAAGATCAACTTGGCTTCAAATATAAAGTTCATTGCTCTCCTCTTTGAAAAATTCCTGAATTAGTATGTCAATTCCATGTGCAGAGAAAAGGAGAAGGGGATGGATGAGCAAGGAGTAGAAGGACAAGAAGAAGAAGGGCAAGGGAGGTGGGGTGATGTGCATGTCCATGGAGGTGTGCCCCCCTCTCCTCCTCTCTTCTCTTTTGGTCTTTCCTTGTACTACAACAGCCCTTAATCCCCTTTGATTCGATTTGTTCACTTGTGTTACTTGTTATCTCCTAAGAAAAACAAGAAAACCTAAAGAAAATTGTATTGAAAGTGGTTGAACTTCCAGATTGTACAGATTAGGTAGTCAGATTTAACAACTATTGGCCATACAGGTAGTTGAAAGTAGTACTTGAGCTGGACACAGGTCTCTTAGCTACACGGTTCCCATTAAGTACGGAAAAAGGGCTCCTGAATTTTAGTGTTTATATATGAACATTGTTTTCCTGCTATTCTACTATGGACGAGTGTCAGTTTTTTCCGCTCTTTTTCTTATCAATTTTTTATTGCAATTCTCTCCAATTGTTATTTCTGTGACACATATATAGAGCATCGTGCTCTATTTGTAATTTTCATAAGGTATATATGTTAATGTGATATTATCATTTGAACATTTTAGTTATCGTTCAGAAACAAAGGTTCATCTATGATCAGTGCAAAATTTGCTGTAGATTATATGCTAAGATATAATCTCTACTCTCTTAGAAAATAAACTATGTTGCTATATTTATGTATATGACATGGAACATTTTTTGTTAATTCTCACCGCTCATTCTTTTGTATAATCCCGTGTCCAAGAAAAACGAGAAGAAGAAGGGGATGATGAAATTCGGAGACGGCAAAGGAGGACAAAGAGCATATAAGAAGGTTAAGAGCAGAACCCTGCACCTCCTCTTCTCCATCTATTGTTTAATTGAACACTGCAGCTGTTTACTATTTGGTATTAGAACATGAGCATGCTCTCTATTTGAGAACACGTAAACATGCTTAATTTACTTTACATATCCATCTATGTTACTGTCCTTCTCCACTCACGTGTTGTACATGGTGATTCCTTGGTTCATAGCGCAGGGGATTAGCAACATCTATTGGGAATTAGGGGGAATCAAGAAACAAGAACCACGGGAGAATCCTGGCTCTCCCAGAGCTCTGAAAACCATCGTTTCGAGTACCTAGATGGCAAAATCAGAGGAGGTATAGTTGGAGTGTTTTGTAGGTTTCGTTCCTGTTATCGTTTCGAGTGGTCATTCACCCATTTTGGTTCAGCCATTTAGCCGTAGAGATGAAAACATGTTGCTGTATTGTTTTTGCAAAAAAGTAGTATTTGCATAGCTTTCAACCGTGGCTTCTCGTGCCTAAGATAAAATTGTGTTCTACAGTGGTGTAGCTACATGAGACCTTATATTTCATAGGTCAACCTGATTTACTTCATTCCCATGGGTATTCGTGTTGTTAATTTCATAAGGTGGCTAAGTGTTATGCTAAATTCTGCAAACAACACAAGTATTTTCCAACAGATGCATGCCCATCCCCTATTTATCAATTTTGTGTTTCTTTCATTAATCGAGAAACATCTTAACTTCATGGCGGGTATGTTGAAGAATATATGAACATGTAACAGCTTCCTTCTTTATGGATGACCTCTTGCACGGGTGGACGCGGAGACTGTTGAGACGTATGTTCATGCGCCATCCCACAGCCGCCTACTAATAACCCAGGTTAATTAGCTGATCTACATGCCTACTTCATTTGCTAATTCTCTTGATTATCAAGTGATATGATTTTCCGTTGTCTCATTCTGCTAGGCTTTTAGAGATTAACTGAGAACAGTATATATTCGCAGCAGCGCAATAACCGTGCAGATATGTTTTTTGGCAAATTCTCAGGAATATCTAATAACTGAGAACAATATACAAGGCAACCAGGCCCGAGATCACCTCCCCCTACTGTACAAGGTCCATGACGTAGCTTCCCTTTCGCGCATCTTGAAGTAGGGAACCCCTTCGATCCCCATGGTTAGTACCCCCCCCCCCCAATTGAGCTGTTGCTTCTTCGATTATTAATTAGAGAGGCAAGAGGATATGACTTGATCTACCCTGCACTGTAGTTTCTGCTCACAAGTAAGCCTTCTTGCTCGTCTACCCCTCTGCTACGAGGATCTCTGGTTGAATTTAGGTAATCAAGCCCAAGGATATGTGTTCCTATTTTGAGATGAAATATGCATGGCTAGCTTGATTTAGTTTCTAGGATTAGATCTTTATTGATTTATTTTTAAATTTGTACCATAGCTTTTAATTTGTGTAATTTGTACAAGATGTCTTGCACAAAGGAGTGAGAGGTGGGGCGTGGTCGTCGTGGCAAGCAGCGCGTTACCGGCGCCACGGCAAGATGGGATGCGCACAGGAGGGAGTGGCGGGGCAAGTTGGTAATGGCTTTCTCGACCCACCGTCGGCAAGGCAATCAAATGGAGCTACTATTTAGTATGCCTAATAGCTATGGCTTCATAGATTTACCGTCTCTACTGTCATTGTGTCTACCTTTTTCTTCTTTATTATGTTCCAACTCTTTGTAATTGCTCTCATGTTCACGCTCTTAGTACTGAGCTTAATGTCAAGTGGTTACCTTTTGTGGTCCGTTGAACTCAATAAACTTGATGTTGCCTTATAATCTCTTGACTATGTTGAACTTGATGGTGACTTGCTTCTATTACAAGTGAATGTTTTCTCTTTCTTTTAATTTGTTGTCCTGTTTGAATATGTATGCAAAATCAGGATTCCTACTAACTTGAGCATTGCCTAATTACCATATCATTGGGACTGGCACCCTCGCGCCAAGGCGCGATACCGATCTAGTAAATAAGAGAGGCGGCTTATGGGAAAAGCCAGGGAGGAGGTGGCTTATTTTTGAAGCAACCAAAAGAACTGACCCTAAAAGTTGCCCACAGGGAAGTTGCCATCTGTTGGCATGCACCTTTTGAGGATTCATGTAGCCCACGTGGCTGCACACGCGTCTGAGATGGTCCAGTGACGCCGATCAGAGATGAACTCCGGCCAGCACTAACCATCAAAGAAGAGAGCCAGGATCCACACACCCCCCCCCCCCGCACGGATAATCTTACAATCGAGGATATAGAGGTTGTAGCTGAAGAAGGCATGGTTCTTGTCAATGCTCTTTCCTCAACAGCAGCAAGACACTGCTGCAAAGCACGGGTTGAGCAACGCCGCCGCTAGATTCAAGCAGATGTTGTTTCCCAAGGCTAATAAGCAGGCCTCGAAGTGGAGATTGGAAAGGAAGAACAACAGCCAACTGAGCTCAACTTTGATAGAAGAAGGCATCCCTTTGATGCAGAAAATAAGAGAAAACTTCACCAAAGGAAGAAGGAGACATTGCCAGGAAAGGTAGATAAATGTATGCGACACCTAAGAACTGTCCGCTCGGACCAACAGGAAGAAGAAGATGAAGCACCAAATCAAGAAACTCGACAAAGAGAAGGATGATGAGGACCAAAACCATTGAGCATAGGTGGAGGAAGTAGGTGTTTGTTATGGCTAAAGAGAAAAAACAAGGAGAAAGAAAAGGCACTAAATCCACGAATGATGCATTGCTAAAATCTCTTCCACCACCACGGTGGCAAGATCCAATGGAAGAGGAGGTCATAATTGAGGAGACGGGGCAACGCCAACAGAAGTCCAACAGAGAACCTCAGATCTGCTCTCTTCAACTCCACTCGTGGCCACCAGGAGGATGAGGAAGAGAGGCCAGGAGTATCTAGTCTATTTGTAAGGGTAGAGAGCCAACTGCCACTAGGAAGGCATACAACCTACAACTAAAGGAACAGGAACGTGGGCCCCTCTCGCCTCCCCGACCGGCGGGGCAGTCGAATCTGGGAGAGAGAGGGTTGGAGGTGATGAAGATAAAGGGGCAAAGAAGATACGGGGGCAGAGGGGCACAAGGTTGGGGGAAAGGGAAAAAGTATTCTTAAGACGATGAATAAGCTAGACTTCAACAACAACCTTGACCCATGGTACGCCAATGGCCTAATACCAACTACAATACGCTTTGTTTTATTGTTTGATTACATCGAATACTTGTGTATTCATTTGGTGTCAAGTCAGTTTTTATTTTAAAAATAGATTGCATATTTTGGTTTTTTTGTCGACAACGAACAGGTTGAGCGGTGGTCCAACTGGTGAATCCTGAACCTATAACGTTACTGGTTAGGGTGCTTCTTCGATTTTTTTGAACTATGCGCGTAAGCTGGCCCATAAATTGACCACATAAGTGTAGCATCTCTCTTTCTTATCCCTCAAGCCTCTTCCTGCCTTCTCACCAGCGCGTTGCACACGGCTTTTGGTGTGTTTTAATGTTGTTATCCACTACTACTGCCATGTGCAACCCTCTGGACCACTGCGCTTTAGGCCACAGCACGACTTCATACTCGCCCGAAACGAAGACGTGAGGTTGGCACGCCGGAGATGGCGGGCGCTGTTGTTTACCGTTGTAGCAAGACAATGCCCCACTCACTAGTGGTGGCGGGGTGTCGGGGTAGTGTTACTACAAAGAACAACCATGCTAATGATGCAAGAGACGGCGTCACACGCTGATGCGGATGTGGGACGGTTTGCTACGACGATGTCAGTGTTGCTACAAGTAAGCGACCGGCGATGTTACGAATAGGGGCGGAGACATAGGGGGCCAAGCATGGGCTAGACCCCTGCCAATCGCTGCCCCAACCATTTTTAGCAGACTATGTATGCACATGGTGACTCCTATTTACCGTGTACTATAGTGGATAGCAACATAAGGCGCACCTCCTATTGGGCCGACCCATTTGCGGTTCGGCTCCCACTGGTTTTGGAAGGTTCCAGAACATTTATTGAACCCATTTTTTCATCTTTCCTGTTTTTTAGTTTTTCTAGTTCTCTTTGGGTTGGGTTTTTTCTCTTTTTTCAAATTCCTTCAAAAAATTGGAAAATATTAGAATGGCTATTTTTTGAATTTCTAAAGATTTTTTAGCTTCATGAATATGAAATTCATGAAATAATATAAATATTTCACCTTTTTTGAATTCCTGAACATGTTTTTAAATTTAGAACATTTTTTGAAATTCACAAACATTTGTTGAATTTCTGAATATTTTCCAAATTCAAGAACATACTTTTGAATCATGAATATTTGTTGAATTACCGGATAATTTTCAAGTTTGTGGACATTTTTTGAAATTTGGAACATTTTTTAAATACAAGAACAATATTAATATTTATGTAATTTTTTGAAATCTGGGAACATTTTTTGGAATTTGGAATGTTTTTTCAAACTTGTGAACAATTTATGAAATTTAGGAACATTTTTAAATTCAAAATTTCTTTAGAAATTCAAAACATTTTTTGAATCCAGTAACCTTTTTGAAATTCTTGAGAAGTTTTTGAATTTTGCTACAAGTAAAAATGAAAATAAAAAGAAAAGAAAAAGGGAAAATGAATAAAATAAATAAATAAATAAGGATCGAAAGGAAAATTGAAATGAAAAGGAAAACAAGTGCCCCTCACCCCCGCTTTGGGCCGGCACAAACCACGCAGGAGGAGATTTGTGTGCCCCACCCTATTTGCCAAATAGGAGCTCTCACTATACATCGCCAATGACCCCAGCTAGTGGAAACCCCTATATGCCATGGACGATCCTTGTGATCGACCCAAATTCAGTGGGTGGAAGGATCTACTAAAGGATTACAATTTGGCCATTGGAGATAGGACGATCTTTATGATGCACCATACTTCTCAAAGCGACAATATTCGTGTTTAGGGGAATTCTTGTTTATCACATACTTATCAAAGTGACATATTATTCATGTTTATATCATTTGTCAAAGTTTTGATCTATATGTTGTCACCAATTTAAAAAAAGGGGAGATTGAAAGTGCATCTAATCCCCTGGGTGATTTTAGTAACTCATGACGACATATATATCCTTGAACCAATGCGTGCTCAAGGAATATTTGAGGAAAATTCATCTTTGGTACAACATGGGAAATGAAAATGGACCCCTCAAAATGCTAATGACAAGTGTTGATTCATGCGATAGGACTCTTCATTTATATTTATAAGTGATCAAAGATCACACTGAGTCCATAGGTATACTGGTACTATTAGAAAGGGATGAGGTTGAGAACATGAGTTCATTACTCAAGTGCTTAGAGATCAAACTCCAAAAAACCTCAGACATGCTCAGAAGTTCCCACTATATCAAACTCTAAACTCCACTTTGACTCAGCGATGCATATTCTACGATTCACCGATCAAACAGATATAGTCATTGTCCTAAACGTTAGTTGGTTCGGTCTCACTGAGATGTCCATTCGGACTAACCGAACCATCTATATTATATGCCCAACCTTCGGTTGCCTACTGTAATTTGTTCGAAATTTTTGAACTATTTTAGTCGGTGACGCTAAAGCGTGAAAAAGTGCTGAGGTCATCACAACTCAGAGCCACCGATCAACTTCACCCGGTGTGACCAAAACGATCCGAAGCTACTGCCTTTTGTACCTATAGGTCAGACTGAATCATCCAGTCGGTCTCACCGATGTGTGCAAAAGTGTGTGTAACGTTTACATTTTGGTCATCCTATATATGCCCCCACCAACTCCACCATTGTCTCTCGAAGCAAACACCACTCATATCCATTTTCAGAGAGAAAGTTCCACCTCCTTTTGTGCTGATTTCAAAGGGATTCCAACCATTGATCCTTTGATTTATAGTCACGTCATTTCTTTCCGCCCAAATCCTCTCCTACCAAAGCCAAAATATGTGGGAGTATTTGAGTGTTGAGGAGATTATCTTTTGAAGCACAAGAGCAAGGAGTTCATCTTCAACAACAACATCTATTACCTTTTGAAAGGTGGCGCCTCCTACATCAGCTAAGTGTGCTTGGAAGTCTCCAACCGTTGTGGAGAAGCCAAGAAGTTTGTGAGGGCTTGTAGATCGCCTACTTCATGAAGATCTACCCAAGGGAGGCTAGTCTTTCGTGGGCGTAAGCCATGGTGGAATATGTGAGGTTGCTCCTTCATGGACCCTCTGTGGGTATGAGCCCTTCGTGGACTCTATTCCTCAGTGGAATATCGCAACTGAGATATTTGTGATCTTAGATCCTTCGTGGATTTGTGTTCATCAACGTGGACATACGATAGCACCACTATTGGAACCACGGGTCAAAAATCTTCACTCTGTCAACTTGCGTTTGCGATTCTATCAAACTTTACTCTCTACTTTACTAGCACTTGCATGTCTTTACTTTCCGCTGCCTATACTCTAGACTTGCATGTGTAGGGTGCTTGTGTATTGCTAGCTAAGATAAATATGCCAAGTTTTTTTGGGGGGAAATAGTACTTTAATTTTTGCTACTAGTATACTCACCCCCCTCTAAACATACGTTCGATCCTACAACCACACATGAAAGTAAAACAGCTGCTCGAGAGAATTTTTTACTAGCAAAAGCATGCGATGAAGTGATGTTGTTTGATTGTGGAAAAAGTAATAAAGTAATACCCGACAGTAATAAAAACAGTAATACTAGCAAATACCACACATGTGACTGTTGTTTTTTACTAGCATTTTTAAAATAGAGCAATAAGTAACATAGGCATGGCAATGGATAGTGGGAGGTTGCACAAATAGAATTAATCAAACATAGGCCATAATTGCTAGCACATATTCTTTAACTTACGTAGGCATACATTTTGTATGTACTTATACGTGCTTGCAATAAAACTTGTTGAACATAGTTTGTTCCACCCTCCTACTTATGCAGGTCATAATGGGAACTAGGGGTAATTAAGGTACTCTGAATGAATACATGTAATCCTCAAATTATGGCCATTCCCATTGATTTCCCTGATTATTGTCACTTTGAGGTCTTCGTTGCCAAAACTGTAACAAGTGCATGTAACTTTCAGGTATCATCCAAAAAAATATATATTCATGAAATAAATACGGTTTGATCTGAATTCATATCACTCGGGCCCTAGTGAGAAGCATTAATCATATGCAAGTCATAGCAATATAAATCTTAGAAAATAGATGACACTAGGCATCAAACCATAACAAATATGATAACTATTGCATGATGGATCTCATTCAATTTACATCCACCCTATGTGCATATAGAAAATTACTCACACATGGATGGGGGAGACATGATGGTGATAATGGAGAAGGAGCTAGTGATGTCAATGATGAAGATTGCACCTCTTTGTAGTAGCCTCCAAACAACCCTCTCGGAAGAAGATTGGAGATGGTGGCCACCTCTACCCAAAGGAAAATTATGGAGAAAACATGTTCAACTTTTTGAGGACGACAAAGAATATATGGGCAAAAAAGTTGCGCCAGGGGGCTTCTATGGCCCAACACGACCCAACCACATGGCCAGCGGCTAAGCCGCATGAGCTTGCCATGTGGGTCCTATGCCCCCGGCGAGCCCCTGTTGCTCTGTGGCTCTTTATGTATTTTTTTAAATCGAGGACTTGTGTTTTTTTACATAGAATACATCATGATAATTCTGCTGAAAATATAACATGTGTTTGAGACCTATCATCGTGTTAGATATTTTCTGTCATGTCTTGGGGGTGTTCGATTTGACTTAACTTACTTCTTTTTTACTTTATCTTATAAGGCAAAAAGTTAGGCTTAATTTTGGCTTTTGCACTTTAGCTTATAAGCCAAAAGGTGTCTAATCAAACAACCTCTTACCAGGCACATGTGCCCAGCTTATGAAATATCTAACGCCACTCCAAGTCCAACGTATATTTGAAAATTGGTGGATGCGCTCTTGGTCTGGTCGTGGGAGTGTAGTGGTGTTTTGTGTGTGTGCGCGCGCGCACGTGCGCGCGTTTGCTTTGAGGGAGTGTAGTGGTGTGTTCCTGCCAACGTAGGTCCAAGTCCGCTTACAAAGCCTTGTTCCACGGATCGACCACCACCCCCACTGGCGTCTTATCTGGCGATCATGGGCACTGACTAAAGCCAAATTCTTCCTCTCGCTTGCCTCCATGGACCGCTTTTGGACTGCCGAGCGCCGCGCTCACCATGGCCTACCGCATGACCCACTCTGCAAGCTCTGTAGCCAGGAGCCGGAGACCCTGGATCATCTACTCGCCCAGTGCGTCTTCTCTAGGATAACTTGGCATGAGATCCTCTCTTGGTGTCGCCTTCCAGTACCCATTCCAAGCCCGGCCGACGGCTTCTTCACCTGGTGGTCCATGATCAACAGCTCCGCTCCGGCACACCTCCGCAATGGGGCAAACTCCGCCGTCGCCCTCACTGCCTGGTCCATCTGGAAACACAGTCACGCCGCCGTGTTTGACAATACCCAACCATCGAACAAGGATCTTGCTCGCACAATCAAAGAGGAAGCCCGCCTATGGGCCCGTGCAGGAGCAACTAGGCTCGGATCAATTATTGATGTAACCTGAGAATGAGTGTACTGAGGCTGAGCATCCTCCTTTCCGCTCTTCTGGCACTCTTCGGGACGCCGTACCGCGTGCGCCCCCTAGAGTTGCACCCTGTACTTTCACACCCCCCCCCCCCAATCAATGAAATGATACGCAACAATGCATATTCACCAAAAAACTTTTAGCCATATAGGTTAATTCTACGGGGTCAAACTTGTGTGTCGCATATTTTTTTAATTAAAAAGCCACGGGGACTCCTTCCTTTGCTGGCCTAGTTTTATATTTGTACATTGACAGTTAGATTTGCATGGTTGTTACTATTTTTTAGAGGGACTACAATTTGTACATTGACAATTAGATTTGCATGATAGTTTACTATTTTTTAGAGTGACTACAATTACAATCTTTTTGGCATTTGTTCTCATAATTATCAAGGAAAACAATAGCCAATACAATAGAAAGAGAATTAGACGTGAAACGACTAGTAAAAGATAAAATTACATTGGTCATACTAGTCTTTTCTTCCTCCGATTGTACGTCATCCATCAAAGATTAAAAATTGCATTGAACCAACAGAAAAGGGATACCTGTAGACGCAGTCACCATATTTTGCTTTAAAGACCGCAATAACCACTCAACGCTTGAGACGAGATCTGAAAATGGCTGAACCAACATCGGTTGAAACATAAACGACCCCATGCAGTACATGCTTATTGGCTCTTACATATGACACATAATTGATTTAAAGTAAAAGAAAGCTACTCCCTCTGATCCATATTACTTTGTCGCCCAAATGGATGTATCTAGCACAGAAAAAGTCTAGATACATCCGTTTGAGCGAGAAGTAACATGGATCGGAGGAGTATTTTAAAATTTCCATAATCAACGGATATGATTCTAGCATGAGCAATGCTACACTCACGAGAGCTTAGCTAGGACCATCTGATTGGAACAAATTGGGGTGAGGGGCCACCCCGCCTGAAATTCGGGGGGGGGGGGGGGGGGGAGGGAGGTCCGTTCGTTTAGGATTTTCGTTCTAGCATTACACGGTTGTCTATATTGTGGAGGGAAAATACACTTCCACCAGCAAAGCTTAGTTGTTCCATAGCAAGGCAGAGCTGCATTCAAACCAAGAAATTAACTCTCTGTAAAGAAATATAAGAGCGTTTAGATCGGTAATTTAGATCATTAAAAATAATGATTTAAACGCTCTTATATTTCTTTCACAGAATTATAAGAGCGTTTAGATCGGTAATTTAGATCATTAAAAATAATGATCTAAACGCTCTTATATTTCTTTCATAGAGGGTGTAGTTTTCTTCTGAATTGCGAAGCATCTATTGTTGCACGTCCATGTCGATATTATATGAAGGACTTGATATTTTCTTTGTGTAATAAATAAATATCTCATGTGCCTATCTGGTTATGTTTGGTCATAGGTGACTGAGTTTCTGGCGTGGATCTTCATACAACCCTGCGCGGCCTCTACGGTGTGGGTTGAGTCAATCATCGCCTACGGCCAAGTCGGAGTCGTTTGCTCAGGGTTTAGGGATGGCGATGACGCCTTCAGCGGAGGAGTGATGACGATGACGCCTGAGTGACCCTCTTTAGAGTGGTGTGAGTGTGGCGTCTTATGTCTGCTGCTCAGCGGTTGTACCGATTTTCGCTCGGTTTTCCATAATTAACCAAGCATTCTTGTTTTCGGGTGGTTTTTCTCCGTTAACCAAGCAACTCTTTTCTTCTTAATGAATACTCGGATCATTTTGATTTTTTTTCTCCGACCATGCACATGATGCCATCAAACTTCGAGGTAAAGAAGTGAGGACGGCGGGGACTCTCTCTCTCTCCCACAACGATTGCCAGTGTCACCATCACAACTCCGGTGGCATGCATGCAGGCCATGACGCCAACTCTTCTTCCCTCTCAGCTTAAAAAAAACTCTTCTACCCTCTCATGTGAAAACAAAACTCTTCTCCGCTCTTAGGCCAACTCCACCGTGCGACCCAAAACGAACGTCCGCTTTATCCGGAATCGGTCCGTTTGGGTTGGACAATGGGGTCGTGTCCAGGCCTGTCCTGAGATGCGGTAGCCGTGCGCCCAGCGCGCGGCCGCATCAGTTTGCCCCATCCTGTCCGCCAGGGCAAAAAATGCCCATATTTTTAAATCAAAACAAGTTTGCACGTCCAAATATTAATTGTCTGAAAATAAAAATAGTTTGACAACCCAATCAAAATTGTCTCTAATAAAATAGTTTTACAACCAAATCAAAATTGTCTTGAATGAACATAAAATGAACCAATACATCTATTGGTTGCCAATGTGATCCCACACGTGCTCAACCAAGTCATTTTGAAAATCCAAATGAGTGCGCCAATCACGCAGCTCACGATGGAATTGCACAAACTATTCAAATGTGGCCGGTTCTTGGTGCAGGGGCTCAACATTTTCACCTTGATAATCAAATCCTTGGTCGAAGATACTCTCATCACGCTCGTCCTCGACGATCATGTTGTGCATGATCACACAAGCAGTCATCACCTCCCAAAGCTTCCTTTCATCCCATGACAGTGCAGGGTTTCGAACGATACCCCACCGGGATTGAAGCACACCAAAAACACGTTCCACATCCTTTCTAGCACTCTCTTGCATTTGGGCAAATCTCTTTCTCTTCTCACCTTGCGGGTTGGAGATTGTCTTCACAAAAGTTGACCACTGAGGATATATCCATCAGCTAGATAGTATCCCTTGTTGTACTGGTGGCCGTTGATCTCAAAGTTGACAGGTGGGGAGTGGCCTTCTACAGGCCTTGCGAAGACTGGAGAACGCTGCAGCACGTTGATATCATTGTGAGAACCTGCCATGCCGAAGAAAGAATGCCATA
Organism: Triticum aestivum; assembly: GCF_018294505.1. Taxonomy (NCBI): domain Eukaryota; kingdom Viridiplantae; phylum Streptophyta; class Magnoliopsida; order Poales; family Poaceae; genus Triticum; species Triticum aestivum. The sequence goes on along the minus strand of NC_057799.1, from coordinate 483,681,017 downwards.
TCCAAAGATTCTGTGAAGCCACCGCTTCTAATATGACAGTGCATGCTTTGACATGCCCCTTGTACTGGCCCTGCCAAGCAAATGGACAGTTCTTTCACTCCCAGTGCATACAGTCTATGCTGCCAAGCATGCCTGGAAAGCCTCTAACTGCGTTGGTCGCCAACAATCTCTCTGTATCAGCGGCAGTTGGCTGCCTCAAGTACTCCGGGCCTAACACCTTGATCACAGCCTGGCAGAACTTGTACATTGACATCAGACATGTTGTCTCACTCATACGCACATACTCATCCACCAGATCGCCTGAAATTCCATATGCAAGCATGCAGATGGCCGCGGTGCATTTCTGGTAAGAGGAGAATCCAAGCTTGCCGAGGGCATCCGTCTTGCACTCGAAGTATGGGTCATGAGCAACCACTCCCTCTCGGATACGATTAAACACATGCCTTGCCATTCGAAAACGGCGACGAAATTTATCCGGCTTGAAGAGCGGGGTGTTCGCAAAGTAATCGGCATAGAGCAGGGTGTGGCCTCTCTCCCTGTTGCGGTTCAGGTTGGGAGCATGGCCAGGGAGTGACCCCCTATACCGAGGAAGCTGCCGTTGAATGTGGTCGTGAACGACCAGTGCAGCCACCACAAGATCTTCATCATCCGACGACGAATCGTCCGATGAACAAATGAAGTGGTGGAAGAAAAACTCATCTCCACTGTCCATACCTTTGTGGGCAAAGTGTCGAACACCTTGCGGTCGTGGTGGCAAAGAGGCCGCGATGATCACCACGATGCAGTAGGGGTGGTTGGCGGCCGGCTACTGGCTGCTCTGGAGCACCTGACGGAAGCTGTCGTGGCCGCCGTGGTACGTCGCCGGCGGTCGTATCCCCTCTGCCGCCGGCTGCGACGGCGACGGCCAAAACTACGGCGAAAGCGCGGGCGTGGTGGCGGCCATGTTGAGACGTGGTTTGGTATGGACAGCCGAGGGTGCGCGGTGAGGCGGCGGCCGGAGAATAGCGGCGGCGCCGGCGGCGGGCGCGGGCAGGGAGAGGGGGTGGAAGCATTAGAAGCGAAGGGACTGCTAATGTCCTGGACAGACGGGCCACGAGGGAACAAGGGCGTGCGGCGAGCCCATCCGCGCGATGTCCGTTTCACCCCAAACTCGACGCAAGTTTGGACCGGGAATGGGTCGAAAACGGACGAAATCCGGACATTTATCCGTTTTGTGCCGCGCGTTGGACCGCGCTATTCGTTCGTTCTACTCTAAATAAACGCACGTAGACAAGATGGGGTTGCTTGGTGGAATTGGCGTTAACCAAAGTACGTAAAACGTACTGCTACTAGGTGCGTATGGGTCCAGCATTCAATTCGATCGCCTCGATCGGTCGGCATCTGGTCCCTGTTGGCTGGGCCCACGTCTTTCTGGTGCAATCAAGAATCGATGTTTGCCTTGCCGAAATGCGTCGACGTACGTTGGCGTCAGCAGTACTACTCGCTAGCGAGCGACTGTTACAAGGTCACATGCTGCAGTGTAGCCGTCCGAACGCTAGCCCGCCGCGTACGTACTACGTACATGCCTCCTTTGCTCTTGTCGTATGCGCTTGACGTTCACACACCGGCCACTTCCAATCTAATGGCCACAGTAACTAACATGTGGGCTGGTCCTGGATGCGATGCGATCGTAGATCGGATATGTGGAGTGATCGTCGACAGTCTCCGGTACGTCCTTCCGGGCGCGTACCTGTATCGCGGTCCGCCGGCAAGAGTTTATATCTATCCTGACGCCTTCGAGGCATTTAAGGACGACGAAGTTCCTCAAGTGCGACTCCCCTCCGCAGCGGTGCAGGCTCACATGGAAAGCCTCGTCAAGAATGCCGTAGGGACAGTAGTACTTTTTTTTGGGAATGTTGACAGTAGATCTGTCAAATTCATTGATCAGAAGAGGAATTACAGAAAAACCTCGAGAGAAGGAACGCACTGCAAAAAGGCAAGTGCGAAAGAAAAGAAAGAGAAAAAGGACCATGCTTCCACCAACACACACCCAAGCACCACCATCAACCATGCACATCATCGGAATTCATCGTCAAGGTCTTCAAGATGACGCCTACAAGAAGGAAGTGATATCGAGGACAACACCGTCACCCGATCTAATGAAACCAGATCTTAGGTTTTCATCGGAAGACCTCTGCCATGAGGTAGCAAGAGCAACGAGCTTCACGGCGGTACCTCCAAGGAGGAAGACGGCATCCGTAGATGCCGTTACCGTCGGCACCGACCAGGTCGATGCAGGATTTTCATCCGAAGCCGAGTCTTTTACCAACAATCCCGGATCCGAGACCAACCCAACACCACCGGGTAGAACAAGACCAAGCACACACTTCCAGACACGGGGCTATCACTGCTGCACGCAGAACTCGACCACACACCAACCTAACCGGTCCGCACCGCCGCGCGCAAGACCTGGGCGAACCAAAGCCGGTTCGGGCCAACCTCTGCCTCCGTGCGCAGATCTGGGCGAGAGATCGCACCGCAGCGCACAAGGAAAGCCAAGGTGGCACCAAAACAGGCCCGCCCGCACCGCTGCGCGCCGGAATTGGGCGTAACCAAGCCAAAACTGACGCGCTCGCACTGCCGCGCGCAAGGACCGGACATCCGAGCTGGAACTGGTCAGCGCAGTCTTCCTCTAGCACCGAAAGGCTGGACGGCGCCCCTACTTCAAGTGCCGGGCGTGGACACGCTTCCTGGGGAACCCACCCACATCCACCAGCAACACCACCACCAGGTGCCGCCGGACGGCGAGATCTGGCCGCAGACACGCCAGAACCCAGATCGGGCACGGCCGCCACGAGCCTCTCACCACCACGACGCCCTACCACCTCGCGCCGTGCGAGCACCTCTAGATCGGGTCGGGGATGACGAGAGCAACCCCAGACGCCACCGGAGCCACCCGCTAGGCCGCCACCCAGCAGATCCGAGCTTGGGGCGCTGTCCGCGCGCGTCCCGCGCCCCGCGCGCAGCACACTGGCCTGCCATATTTGAACCCCACCAGGGCACCACACTGGCCTGAACCGGTGGCCGCCTGTCAATCCATCAGATACAACAGTTTTTTTTGAACAAACTAAGGGCCCAGAAGGACCCCGAAGCTGCATTGATTAGAAAGGAGTAGTACACAACGATTTTACATCAGGACCCTGAACGAAAAAGGAAAACACTAACCGGTCCCTGACTTTAACAAAGAGGACCCCAGAAAATTGATGAAAAAAGCAATCGGGTCCCTACCAACTCCAGCATGAAACTTGACTCGTCTTCACCGGGGACGGCACCACTTGGTGCGGCGAGCCCTCCATGGCACCACGCCATGAACTCCAGCATGAAGCTGCAGTGCCTCCCATCTGACTCTTGGCCGGGAGGAAGAAGAAAGACCGCCATTCAGTCAGAGGATTCGACGGCGACGGCCGGCATCGACCGCAACAACGGGAGCCATAGGACATCCATGGTCTTCGTCGGTGATGAGCTCGAACCCGAACTGGATCTCCATCTTTCCTCTCTTCCTCCTTCACCACCACGGTAACCTTGGAAGCAGAGGAGAATAAGGACCTCTTGCAGATCAGCGGACCAAATGAGCTTATTCGTGGAGTCGCCGGCAACCCACTCCTCACAAGCAACTGGCACACCAGCGTAGCCAGGACTGGAGCCACCGCTAACCACCGGCCGCTGCTCTAACACGGCGGCGGTACTCTCCACCTCGGCATAGCGCCAGACGCCACATGGGCAAGACTCAACTTAGACTTAATATATACATAGCTCCTCCGGGCTCCTTTCCCTTTCTCTCCTCCAGCCGGCATCACCGCCGGGGAAGATTGGGGATCGGGCCGGGACGTGCTTCTCTCGCTCGACTCTCAACAGGGGCGCTCTCTGCTGTTTTTTCATCTGAGCAAGGTCACATGATACAGCAGGTTAGAGCACATAACCGGACTTGATAAATCCAGTCTCTCAAACGCCCGCCTAATATCCGAAATCTTAAACCCCAACCTAATATCCGAAATCTTAAACCCATGCAATGCCACGTATAAAGTATAAACACGATCAACTAGCCGGATCATCATTGCATCGCCGGATAAAAGCAAATAGTTCATCACAAGGTTCATCGGCGGACAATGCAAATTCATAATACAAATACTTAGAAACATAGATAAAACATAAATAAAAAGGGGAATAGCGGATGAAATCACCATTTTCTCGCAGGCCCCATCCCGTTCCGGTCGTCGGCGTGGTTGTGCCCCTTATCCATGTAGGTGTCATCATGTGGAGGTGCGTCGTCGTCGGAGCTGGAGGGGGAGCCGTCCGTTAGGTCGGAGTCGGAGCTGCACCTTTTTGCCCAACAGCCAGCGGAGCAGGCGGTCTTGCTTCTTCGCATGGCGGGCCGCCTTCGCCTTTGCCATCGCCTCCTTGTTTGCCTTGCACTCTGAAAACTCGAAGGCGAGTCGAAGCACCTTGGCATTCTTGCGGCGGAGGCGCCGCGCATCCGTCTCTGCCGTTGTGGGAGAGCGGCGGAGAACCGACGGGAGGCGCGCAGCCATGGGATCGACCAGGGCGCTCACGCGCGACCGGTGCACAAACAACGCCTCTCCGCCACTGCCCGTCCCCCTCACCCGTTGTCGCTGGCGCCGGGCTGCTCGTGCCTCGGACTCGAGCGTCCTTGTGCGCGCCGGCCCCGGCACGAGCACGAGGACCCCACGGTGGTCGGGTACCACTTCCGGAGAAGAGGGTGATGGTGGGCGGCGTACTTGAAGGAGCGGAGCGGCCACAGCTGCGAGACAGGCTGACGACATCGTCGACGCTGCGTCAACGGGCGCCGGGCGTTGCCGAAGTAGACCCGCCGCTGCCGGATCCGCCTTGGTCGAGTTGCGAACGCCTCAACGCGATGCGGAGGGCGAGCTCCTCCACATCGCCAGGCTCCGCTTCGCGCAGCAGGCTCGCCCAGTCGTCGTCGGAGCCAGATTCCCCACAAGAGGCAGTGCTGCTTCGGTCGTCGGCCATCGAATGGGTTCGGAGGGGATCGAAAGTGGAGTGGACGGAGAGGGGATTGAAGTGGAGTTCGGATTGACTACGGTCTAGGGTTTTATGGATGGGGATATTTGTGGGGCACACGTGGGCCAGGCTGGGCCAAGCTAACATGACGGACCCGCCCAGGCCGCCCCATATTTGGGCTGGATATAAGGGGCGCCGGATATCCCGGACGTTTGAGGACGATTTAGGGTGCCCGATGGGTCGGTTTTTCATGACCGATCAGTGACCGGGCCCTTCATCTAGGCATTTGGGGACGGTTTGGGGTGCCTTGCTGTAGATGCTCTTAGGCATATCCATCTCCCATTTGTGCTCGATGAGGCGTGGTGGTGGCTCGGCCGTCCAAAGTAATTCTGTCCCCGGCGACGTAGAGCCGTGACTTAGACCTGATTGCGTTCTTAGGGCATCTCCAACGGCAACCCGCAAATTTTCTCCCGCATCCGTCCGCGGACAGGGGGTACCTGTGTGTGACGCCCGGATAATTAAGCTATAGTGAACCTCTGCTAATGATGCCACTTCACCTCGATTACTATTACTAATCTCGCTATAGTTCGAAACCGATTCGAATTCAAATTAAAAATCAAGCAAACAATAAAAGTTTTCAAACATTAAAACAAAATGTTCGGATTGTGCCAAGTATTGCCTAGGTAATTACGGTGAAGAGAACACATTTTTAGAAAGTACTTAGATACTCTAAAATAAATAAAACAACAAAAGGAAAAAAACCGAAAAAAAAGAGAAACAAAGCCCCCCTGCTGGGCCGTGGCCCAGCTAACCACCAGGCCAGGCCCAACTGGCCACCCAATCCTCCATAACCCCCACTACCCAAACCATAACCCCCCACCGACACCCACTCCCCCCCGATCCAGATCGGATCAGGGCTCACGCACTCCCCCCATCTCCCTCTCCCTCCGATCCAATAGGGATCGGGGCGCACCACACCGACGCTGCCCCGCCTCCACACCGATGCCGCCCCGTCCACACCTCGCTCCCTCGTCCCTCTTGGCGCCGTCCCGACCGCATCGCCCCTGGCGCCGCCACCCGTCGCCCGAAGCCGTCCCCGGCGCCACCGGACCTCGTCACCAGCCCTCCGGAAGCCGCGGCCTTGACCCGTCGCCGATCCTCGCCGCTCGGAGCTCGACGCGCCTCCGCCTCGCTGTCCTCTCCGTCGTCCCCATCTTCCTCCCCGAGCTCCGCTGCCCCATACCCTACAACTACCTCGTGAGGCCCCCCTCCTTCTCCTCTGCCTCGCTCCCACCGCACATCGGGCGCGCCCACGGCCGTGCACCCACGCCGCAGGCGCCTGCGCATGCCGTCGCCTCGCAACCATGCTCGTCGTTGCTCCTGTGCGCCATCACGCGCATCGCGGCACCCGACCGAGGTGGCCTCCGCCCTGCTCCGTCCGGTCGAACCCGCCGTCGTGCCTCGCTTGCCTCCCGCCGCTGCTGGCGTCGGCGGCTGCCTCTGCCCGCGACCGCACGCGCCGCTCCGCCCCTGGCCTCGCCGCCGAGCGCCTCCCCCTGCCACCACCACCTCCAGCCACGCCCCCTGCGCTCGCTCCGCCCAGCCGGTCCGCGACCACCCCTCTGCCGTCTCCCCTGGTCCTGGCCGCCGGCGAGCGCCGTGCGTGCCCAGCGCCCCTCGGGCATGCGCCCGTTCGGGCTATGCCCGTTAGCCACGCGCCCACTCCCGCTCGCCCGACCCGCAAGGCCCCTGTGCCACAGACAGGTGGGCCTAGCCACTAGAACGTTTTATTAAAAAAAGGAACTAAAAACAAATAAATAAATAATAATTAAAAGAATTAAAATATTAATTAATTAATTGATAGATTAAAGAATTGATTAACTTAATTAATCTTGATTAGATTAACCTAATTACTAGTTAACTTAATTAACCCCTAATTAGCCTAATCAGTCAATGACATGTGGACCCCACACGTCAGTTTGACCCAGTCAACGTTCTGTTGACTGCTGACATCATGCTGACATCAGCAAACACTATTATGGATAATGTTGATTTAAAACAATTAAATAAATCCAAAATATGATTTAAATCTTTTAAAATTAATATAAAATAAACCGTAGCTCGGTTGGAAAAACTTCGTACATGAAAGTTGCTCAGAACGACGAGACGAATCCGGATACGCAGCCCGTTCGTCCGCCTCGCGTCCCTAGCATAGCAAACCTGCAACCTTCCCCCTCCGATTCATTTATCCGAAAACACGAAACATCGGGGATACCTTCTCGGATGTTTTCCCCCTTCGCCGGTATTACCTATCCCTGCGTTAGATCACCACTAGCACCGTGTACTGCCATGTTATGCTTTGTGATGCTTTGATTGCTCTGTTATTTATTGTGTTCCCCTCCGTTACTTCTTTTCGGTAGACCCCGAGACCGCTACCGGTACCCCTATGATCGACTACATCGACGATGAACCCTTCTTGCCGGAGCAACCAAGCAAGCCCCCCCCTTTGATCACCAGATATCGCCTATTCTTCTCTATACTGCTTGCATTAGAAGAGTGTAGCATGTTACTGCTTTCGGTTAATCCTATTCTGCTGCATAGCCTGTCATTGTTGCTATAGTTGTTACCCTTACCTGCTATCCTACTGCTTAGTATAGGATGCTAGTGTTCTATCAGTGGCCCTACACTCTTGTCCGTCTGCCATGCTAAACTATCGGGCCGTGATCACTAGGGAGGTGATCACAGGTATATACTATATACTTTATATACATGACACGGTTGGTGACTAAAGTCGGGTCAGCTCGTTGAGTACCCGCAAGTGATTCTGATGAGGGGGCTGAAAGGACAGGTGGCTCCATCCCGGTAGAGGTGGGCCTGGGTTCCTGACGGTCCCCGACTGTTACTTTGTGGCGGAGCGACAGGGCGGGTTGAGACCACCTAGGAGAGAGGTGGGCCTGGCCCTGGTCGGCGTCCGCGGATACTTAATAATAGCACGCTTAACGAGTTCTTGGTATTTGATCTGAGTCTGGCCATTTGGTCTATACGCACTAGCCAACTACGTGGGAAAGTTATGGGCACTCGACGTCGTGGTATCAGCCGAAGCCTTCGTGACGTCAGCGACTGAGCGGCGCGCGCCGGATTGGAACGTAAGCCTGCTCTTGTATTAAGGGGGCTAGTTCTGCTTCCGGCCGCGTACGCAACGTGCAGGTGTGCAATGGGCGATGGGCCCAGACCCCTGCGCCATAGGATTTAGACCGGCGTGCTGACCTCTCTGTTGTGCCTAGGTGGGGCTGCGACGTGTTGATCTTCCGCGGCCGGGCATGACCCAGAAAAGTGTGTCCGGCCAAATGGGATCGAGCGTGTTGGGTTATGTGGTGCACCCCTGCAGGGAAGTTTATCTATTGGAATAGCCGTGTCCCTCAGTAAAAGGACGACCCGGAGTTGTACCTTGACCTTATGACAACTAGAACCGGATACTTAATAAAACACACCCTTCCAAGTGCCAGATATAACCCGGCGATCGCTCTCTAACAGGGCGACGAGGAGGGGATCGCCGGGTAGGTTTATGCTATGCGATGCTACTTGGTGAACTTACCATCTACTCTCTTATACATGCTGCAAGATGGAGGTGGCTTGAAGCGTAGTCTTCGACAGGATTAGCTATCCCCCTCTTATTCTGGCATTCTGCAGTTCAGTCCACCGATATGGCCCTTTACACATATACCCATGCATATGTAGTGTAGCTCCTTGCTTGCGAGTACTTTGGATGAGTACTCACGTTTACTTTTCTCCCTCTTTTCCCCTTTTCCTTTCTACCTAGTTATCGCAACCAGATGTCGGAGCCCAGGAGCTAGACGCCACCGTCGACGACGACTCCTACTACACCGGAGGTGCCTACTACTACGTGCAGCCCGCTGACGACGACCAGGAGTAGTTTAGGAGGATCCCAGGCAGTAGGCCTGCGCCTCTTTCGATCTGTATCCCAGTTCGTGCTAGCCTTCTTAAGGCAAACTTGTTTAACTTATGTCTGTACTCAGATATTGTTGCTTCCGCTGACTCGTCTATGATCGAGCACTTGTAGTCGAGCCCTCTGGCTTGTATTATGATGCTTGTATGACTTATTTATGTTGTAGAGTTGTGTTGTGATATCTTCCCGTGAGTCCCTGATCTTGATCGTACACATTTGCGTGCATGATTAGTGTACGATTGAATCGGGGGCGCCACAAGTTGGTATCAGAGTCGACTGCCTGTAGGAATCCCCCTTCCACACTCCTTGGCCGAAGTTGAGTCTAGTCATTGCAAAACTTTTACTAACATGGCTGTGCGGCTTATGGGCACACGTCGCCATTTGGTGGTATTAGGATCTTTTATTCCTTGTCTATACTCTGGGATTCTAATCTCTTTTCTACTCGGGTTAAATGATTTTTAAAAATCTAACTTTAGGTTCTCGAAAACACTTTCTCCCAGAGAGCCCCTTCAGTCCAGATGATCGCCGGCTTCACCAGAAGATTTTGAAGTTACTCTCCGATACTCTTTTGAGACTTTGTGCCCGTTGCTTTTGCAACCTACCACCGAAATATCCCTATGGATATATACATACACTTGTCGTTCTTACTTTTATTCCCAGTTGGTCTTGTTATTACAAGATACTCTAAAATCCTCTCTATTGTTCCGAGAATATTTTGTGCCTACTGCCTTATAGATCTTTGTCGTATGAATACCCCTACGGATAATTCCTCACTCTTACCGAGTATCCGCTCATCCCTAGTTGTTCATGTGTTTCACAAAATTCTTCAAAATACTATCCGATCTTTCAAGAATCCTCATTAGCCTATGGCTCTTGAAATGCTTGTCTGCCTGCATTTTGGTTAATTCCAAATGACTAGCAATATTCATGGATGTCCTTTGCCTGTATCATCTTGGGTCCCTTGATTCAATATGTTGCGAATGTTGCAATCCTTAATCAGATCCTAGAATTCATCCTTTCGGCTCAGACGTCATTTTAAACATGAGCTGGATCTCGACCAATCAAATTGCCATCGATTGTACCCCTAAGCCTACTCAACTTATCCATCCTTGAGCAGAGCGTTGCTTCTGATCCCTTGATTTGGAAATTATAATTCTTTTGCATTTGAGCTTTGAATTAGTCAGTTGTTTCTATAATCAGATCTCCTTGCATTCTTCTTCCTCTGGTTGAGTACCGATGCTCACATCAGATCCCTTGAGGACCATGGGTTCCTTTGTTGGATTTTATCCGACAGTGTCCTTCGTGTACAAAACCCTCGAGAAGTTCTTTCCCTGATATATAATGCCTTTGGCAATTGGTATCCTCTGCTTTGATAACCATACTCTACTTTCGAGCTTGTACTATTTACTCCGAAGTTTGTGGTGTCTGTTCCTAAGATGCCCCGATGGGTTGAACCAACGCCTTCCCTAATCTGTGTGAACCCGAAAGATTTCACGGGTCATACTTATCTAGTATTGCACCAGGTAAAGCTTTCAACTGCTTATGACATTTTCAAAAAGCGAGAGGTGAATGGAAGGTTATACATTGAAGAAGTGGGAGTCGACCTTGAACTTGTGTTCATGCCCATGGACACGATGTAGATCCTATCATGGAAACTTCTTGTAATAACAACTATTTCCTTGATATAGGTTCATCTAGTAACCATGTTTGGTCCTTTGCAACCGTGGTTCCGACCATGATTGTTCTCCTTTGATTCCATTTCTCAGACAAGATGAAGTACTTGTCTTCTGCAGATCATTTCACGTGTCCACCGTCTACTCTGCCCTACCATCGAGTATTACACTCTGGTATCTCGAGAATATCACTGAACTACATAACTTCTTGTGAGTTCTTCATCAACTATTATTTCTCGATAGTTCCAATTTTCTCCGAGTTTTGAGTTGTTTGTCACTCGAAACACCGATAACTGAATCGAGTCCGTTCTACGGTTCAACTACTCTTTGTAATCCTTATTACCTGCGAGTTGTACTCGCAGATGTCATTTCCAACCGATTGGCTACATCATCATCGTCATGTTAAAGCTTAAACTGTGCTACCTAGTCCTTATTCCCAGAGCACAACTTTCGATGATGAGCTAAGCTTACGTCGATCTTCCTTGTCTTACCATTTCACCTCAAACAATAAGCTTGATTCCGAGTTTGTGTCGTATCCGTGGTTTCAATAACCTTTTGCTTCATCATTCCCTTGACTTGATGTCATCGCCAATATATTACATCTTCATGAATTCTCTCGACAAATGTGTCGTGATCATCATCAGCATTCTGAGCTCTTCCAGGATATCAATGGAATTCATGATGAGAAAGACCATCCTTGCCCTCGATGAATAGTGTTATCATCGACCACTCTACTACCTTTCCTCCAACACAAACTTGTTCTTGTTTTGTGTTATACCTTGAGTTCCTTGCTATCCAGCAATTGTTCTTCTTTACACTGGAGTATTACCATCTTTTATGTCAAGAATGTCGTGAGAGTTTCACCACCTCTTAAGAAATTCTTGATACAGTGATGCTTCTCACCATCATCATTCTTCTCTTGGTCCCCGTGTTGAGTGAACTCTGTTATGAGAATTTAATATCTCTAGCAACCTTGTTACTTCAGAGTTAATGGACAATAATAACAATGTAGTGTGCTGGTTGCTAAATTTCCATTCCGACGTTGGTCGTGCAACCTAGCCCATATTTCGGGTGCCCCTTTCAACCAATGTTTAATTGTGTATGTTTTCCTCGAGCATACATCATATCGTTTGATCTGACAAGTGTTACCACCTGGTTCACATCATTGTGGAAATCCATCTTTTGTTAACCTTGATGAATAGTTGCTGAGTCCATCAGCCAGCTCCTCATCTTCTCCTTGGCTTAATGATGAACTCTTGTTTCGGAACTTGCTTCCATAGTTCATTTCCCGAGGATCTTACAATGTCATCTCGTCAATTGGTGTTGCGCCTTTTCTTCTCAGGCATCCCGAGTCTGAGGTATCCCGACACCAATTAGATCTGAACCTCAATCAGATATGATGGGGGAACATATTTCCAAGAGTAATAACAATGGTCTTTATATGACCCGGTAAGGTGATATCGTGCCTAGCACACCTGGCCGGAGGACCTATTGTTACCCTTTCCTTTTTAGCAAGGCTATCCTTTCTTCCATGAGGAAATTGTAAGACTTATTCTACAAGCGGTTCCTGATGGATCCTTTGTGTTTCTAAAGTATGATCTTCACCTGATAACCATGTCAAGGCTATCTCGATGCATGTCTATGGTACTCTGATTTTCTCAGGGACATTTGAAGTCCGATGCTAAATGTTTCCTGCTCAATTATCCAAACACCCCTGTATGGGTAATGTCATGAAAATTCTCTCCCCTACCTAAAGGGTTTTCTACATTATACCCTGCCACGGATAGCATGCTCTGCTTGTCCTTGGGAAGGATATATCCCTGAAATAGGTGTTTAAACACATTTTCCTTTCCATTGTTCTGTTTAATCTGATGATCACCTCTTCCTTTCCATTGTTTTGTTTAACCTTTCTTGTGAATTGTATGATCTAAGCAGTAATAATTCACTGCTTATGTAAACACCTTGGTGTACAACTCTGTCAGTGAGACCCTGTTACTATTGTTGATGACATTCCGGTAACCACCGATGTACGAGAACTTTGCCTATTGGTCCGCCTCGTTTCAACGAGCAGGAAAATGGTTCTCTTCGTCCCTCGCCCTAGGTACCAACGTTGTTGCCAACAAAACTGACAGGCTATCCTCTGACATACTTTGCTATCTTGACCGTGCAAATGTTAGCGCCTTTCTACTTTTAACCCACATGGTGGGCCCATAACCCACAGTTCCACAGGATCGAAACCTGACTCTCCTGTACACCCCTGTTGCCAAAGTTATTCCTTGCGCTTGACTTCGTAAGTAATTCACGGGTCACCTTCCTAGTGCTCTATTCTGGTATCAGGCGCAATACTTACTCTTGCTGCTCTGAACCCCTTTTTCACTCTGGTTCAGACTTCGAGTAACTATCTTTCCGCTTGGAACCTCTTATTGTACCTTCGTACCTTACTCTCGATGTATTTTATATGTTCAACTCGAGAGATAATCTTATGCTCATTCATGGGTTAGCCCCAGATTGTTTCCCTCATAAGCATTCTGCCTTAGCCGAGCTGTCCCTTACCTATTCGTAAGTACGTTGGAGTTTCCGAAGAAAAGGGCGACTTCACCATGATGACCTAAAGCAGAGAAATGAAGATGTCAATGTAAGGGATCGACCTCTTCGAGAAGAGCAACCAAGGCCGAGAAGATTCGTTAGAAATCATAACCAGACTTTTCCCCCGTTTTCCACCTCTTAAATCTGGGGACGAGATTTCTTTTAGTGGAGGAGAATTGTGACGCCCGGATAATTAAGCTACAGTGAACCTTTGCTAATGATGCCACTTCATCTCGATTACTATTACTAATCTCGCGATAGTTCGAAACCGATTCGAATTCAAATTAAAAATCAAGCAAACAATAAAAGTTTTCAAACATTAAAACAAAATGTTCGGATTGTGCCAAGTATTGCCTAGGTAATTATGTTGAAGAGAACACAGTTTTAGAAAGTACTTAGATACTCTAAAATAACTAAAACAACAAAAGGAAAAAAACCGAAAAAAGAGAAACAAAGCCCCCTGCTGGGCCGTGGCCCAGCTAACCACCAGGCCAGGCCCAACCGGCCACCCAATCCTCCATAACCCCCAGTACCCAAACCCTAACCCCCCACCGACATCCACTTCCCCCCGGATCCAGATCGGATCAGGGCTCACGCACTCCCCCCACTCTCCCTCTCCCTCCGATCCAATTGGGATCGGGGCGCACCACACCGACGCTGCCCCGCCCCCACACCGATGCCGCCCCGTCCACACCTCGCTCCCTCGTCCCTCTTGGCGCCGTCCCGACCGCATCGCCCCTGGCGCCGCCACCCGTCGCCCGAAGCCGTCCCTGGCGCCACCGGACCTCGTCACCAGCCCTCCGGAAGCCGCGGCCTTGACCCGTCGCCGATCCTCGCCGCTCGGAGCTCGACGCGCCTCCGCCTCGCCGTCCTCTCTGTCGTCCCCATCTTCCTCCCCGAGCCCCGCTGCCCCGTACCCTACAGCTACCGCGTGAGGCCCCCCTCCTTCTCCTCTTCCTCGCTCCCACCGCACATCGGGCGCGCCCACGGCCGCGCACCCACGCCGCACGCGCCTGCTCCCGCGCATGCCGTCGCCTCGCAACCATGCTCGTCGTTGCTCCCATGCGCCATCACGCGCATCGCGGCACCCGACCGAGGTGGCCTCCGCCCTGCTCCGTCCGGTCGAACCCGCCGTTGTGCCTCGCTTGCGTCCCGCCGCTGCTGGCGTCGGCGGCTGCCTCTGCCCGCGACCGCACGCACTGCTCCGCCCCTGGCCTCGTCGCCGAGCGCCTCCCCCTGCCACCACCACCTCCAGCCGCCCCCCTGCGCCCGCTCCGCCCAGCCGGTCCGCGACCACCCCTCTGCCGTCTCCCCTGGTCCTGGCCGCCGGCGAGCGCCGTGCGTGCCCAGCGCCCCTCGGGCATGCGCCCGTTCGGGCTATGTCCGTTAGCCACGCGCCCAAGCCCGCTCGCCCGACCCGCAAGGCCCCTGTGCCACAGACAGGTGGGCCTAGCCCCCAGAACGTTTTATTAAAAAAAGGAATTAAAAATAAATAATTAAAAGAATTAAAATATTAATTAATTAATTAATTGATTAAAGATTTGATTAACTTAATTAATCTTGATTAGATTAACCTAATTACTAGTTAACTTAGTTAACCCCTGATTAGCCTAATCAGTCAATGACATGTGGACCCCACACGTCAGTTTGACCCAGTCAACGTTTTGTTGACTGCTGACGTCATGCCGACGTCAGCAAACACTATTATGGATAATGTTGATTTAAAATAATTAAATAAATCCAAAATATGATTTAAATCTTTTAAAATTAATATAAAATAAACCGTAGCTCGGTTGGAAAAACTTTGTACATGAAAGTTGCTCAGAACGACGAGATGAATCCGGATACGCAGCCTGTTCGTCCGCCTCGCGTCCCTAGCATAGCAAATCTGCAACCTTCCCCCTCCGATTCATCTGTCCGAAAACACGAAACACCGGGGATACCTTCCCGGATATTTTCCCCCTTCGCCGGTATTACCTACCCCTGCGTTAGATCACCTCTAGCACCGTGTACTGCCATGTTATGCTTTGTGATGCTTTGATTGCTCTGTTATTTATTGTGTTCCCCTCCGTTACTTCTTTCCGGTAGACCCCGAGAACGCTACCGGTAGCCCTGTGATTGACTACATCGACGATGAACCCTTCTTGCCGGAGCAACCAGGCAAGCCCCCCCCTTTGATCACCAGATATCGCCTATTCTTCTCTATACTGCTTGCATTAGAAGAGTGTAGCATGTTACTGCTTTCGGTTAATCCTATTCTGCTGCATAGCCTGTCATTGTTGCTATAGTTGTTACCCATACCTGCTATCCTACTGCTTAGTATAGGATGCTAGTGTTCCATCAGTGGCCCTACACTCTTGTCCGTCTGCCATGCTATACTATCGGGCCGTGATCACTAGGGAGGTGATCACGGGTATATACTATATACTTTATATACATGACACATGTGGTGACTAAAGTCGGGTTAGCTTGTTGAGTACCCGCAAGTGATTCTGATGAGGGGGCTGAAAGGACAAGTGGCTCCATCCCGGTAGAGGTGGGCCTGGGTTCCTGACGGCCCCCGACTGTTACTTTGTGGCGGAGCGACAGGGCGGGTTGAGACCACCTAGGAGAGAGGTGGGCCTGGCCCTGGTCGCCGTCCGCGGATACTTAATAATAACACGCTTAACGAGTTCTTGGTATTTGATCTGAGTTTGGCCATTTGGTCTATACGCACTAACCAACTACGTGGGAAAGTTATGGGCACTCGACGTCGTGGTATTAGCCGAAGCCTTCGTGACGTCTGCGACTGAGCGGCGCGCGCCGGATTGGAACGTAAGCCTGCTCTTGTATTAAGGGGGCTAGTTCTGCTTCCGGCCGCGTACGCAACGTGCAGGTGTGCAATGGGCGATGGGCCCAGACCCCTGCGCCATAGGATTTAGACCGGCGTGCTGACCTCTCTGTTGTGCCTAGGTGGGGCTGCGACGTGTTGATCTTCCGCGGCCGGGCATGACCCAGAAAAGTGTGTCCGGCCAAATGGGATCGAGCGTGTTGGGTTATGTGGTGCACCCCTGCAGGGAAGTTTATCTATTGGAATAGCCGTGTCCCTCGGTAAAAGGACGACCCGAAGTTGTACCTTGACCTTATGACAACTAGAACCGGATACTTAATAAAACACACCCTTCCAAGTGCTACATATAACCTGGTGATCGCTCTCTAACAGGGCGACGAGGAGGGGATTGCCGGGTAGGTTTATGCTATGCGATGCTACTTGGTGAACTTACCATCTACTCTCTTCTACATGCTACAAGATGAAGGTGCCCTGAAGTGTAGTCTTCGACAGGATTAGCTATCCCCCTCTTATTCTGGCATTCTGCAGTTCAGTCCACCGATATGGCCCTTTACACATATACCCATGCATATGTAGTGTAGCTCCTTGCATGCGAGTACTTTGGATGAGTACTCATGGTTGCTTTTCTCCCTCTTTTCCCCTTTTCCTTTCTACCTGGTTGTCGCAACCAGATGTCGGAGCCTAGGAGCTAGACGCCACCGTCGACGACGACTCCTACTACACCGGAGGTGCCTACTACTACGTGCAGCCCGCTGACGACGATCAGGAGTAGTTTAGGAGGATCCCAGGCAGGAGGCCTGCGCCTCTTTCGATCTGTATCCCAGTTTGTGCTAGCCTTCTTAAGGCAAACTTGTTTAACTTATGTCTGTACTCAGATATTGTTGCTTCCGCTGACTCGTCTATGATCGAGCACTTGTATTCGAGCCCTCGAGGCCCCTGGCTTGTATTATGATGCTTGTATGACTAATTTATGTTGTAGAGTTGTGTTGTGATATCTTCCCGTGAGTCCCTGATCTTGATCGTACACATTTGCGTGCATGATTAGTGTACGGTTGAATCGGGGGCGCCACACTGTGCGTAGACACAGATGTGGGAGGCTACCATTCGACCATTTCAAACACTTTATGAATCAACCGAATGAAATTCATGCAAACCGGATGGATTTCATTCAAGTTCTAATATAATTTACATAAACAGAGGATATTTCGACCGTTTTACTAAAAACTATTAATAACACTAAACCATATATTGGACGACCACCTCGTAAGCGTGGCTGCCTTGTCCTGTCGCACCGCCTTCAGTGTCCGTGCTGTCGTCGCCGTTCCTTGATGGCTCGTGTCCGCGTCAGTTTTTCCCCGAAGAGGAAGGGATGATGCAGCACAGCTACGGTAGGTATTTCCCTCAGTGATGAAACCAAGGTTATCGAACCAGTAGGAGAACCAAGCAACACTATGTAAACGGTAGCTGCACACAAAGAACAAATACTTGCAACCCGACGCGTAAGAAGGGTTGTCAATCTCTCCCGGGTAAAGGATTGGTAAAGATATAATTTGGTAGATGCAAATAGAATAACAGCAAATAAAATTCAGCGAGGTATATTTGGGTTTTTGATAATATGGATTTGAAAATAAAATATGCAAATAAATAAAAAGGCAAATAGCTGCGACCAGGCCAGGCGGAGGGGCTCGGTGAGGGGGAGAAGGACGGTGTAGTGCTCGAGAGGGGGCGTGCGGATCTGGATGGTGCTGGACCGTGGCTTAAATAGCTGCGACCAGGCCAGGCGGAGGGGCAGTCAGCCCACTTCAATGCGGCGCAGCGGCCGGAGTTAGTTTGTCGAGACACGGCGTCCGCATTGAAGCGGGGGCAACGCCCAAGAGGTCGTGTTCGTCTGCGCCGCCTTCCCATCCGGTCAAATCGTGACATCAATGCCGGCTGCAGCATGCTCTGGACTGGCATGAATGCGGCACGACAAGCGGTGAGGGGCGTAGGATGGAAAGCGTGGGAGGGGCGGGGCGGGGGTTGTGTGGATCAGTGTGGTCAGAAGATGGCTTGGGAGCGTCCCGGACTCCCGCAAAGCCCCCCACGTTTGTTTATGTTTTGTGCGAGAAAACGCGCCCGGATGGTCCTAGCAAGCGAGGGCGGCGACGCCTCGATCCGCCTAATGACGAACTTCCACCGGTGTCACCTGCCGGCGTGGAGAACCAGGAGTTCGACATCACCGCTAGGCTTGGAGAGGATGATGGGATTGGCAAGGGGAGGAGGAGAGTGCGATGCTCGGGAGGGGGAGGGGCGGTGCGGATCTTGACAACGCCGGAGCGCGGCTTAAAATGCCGCGACTCGGCCACATAGAGGGGCGGTTAGCTGTAACAACCTGGATTTTGCCCTTTTCTTTTTTCCTTTGATTTTCTTGGATTTCTTGATTTGTTTTGTTTTTCTGTGGCTATGTGGTTCCAAAACTTGGGAAGATCATGTCTTCCTAGGTTTTATAGTGGCTTGTCATCCTCATCATCGTCGCAAGATCATGTCATTTTCATCCTTGACCTAATCCAATATTCTTTTTCTAGGGAATATTCCTTTTCTATTAAAAGAATAACCCTTTAATCCCTAGGTTGTGAAGCAACCTATATTTCTGTCACTCCCAAAATTCCCAAATATTTCTCATAAATTGTTTGGGTCCTATCTTGCTCAAATATGGCAAAACTTTTCATTGCCATGTTCATAAATAATCCTCCAATAATTATTTTCCTATTCTGCCCTAAATGGCACCTTGCAAAGCAAGTGCTATTTATCTTTGCTTGATTGCCTCCAAACTTTTTGGACACTTTTTCCTGTCCATATCATGTCCCTGTGCAAATTTTTATAGTCATTTTCCTAGTAAATATTTTTCAGCAATTTTCCAAAATTTCTGTCCAGGAAGGAACTTTGTGAAGGAGGTATATTCTAGGCATGTCCAAATGAGTTGAAACTTTGCCACATCCTTCATTTGATCAAATCATGCCTCTCCACCAAATTTGAGCTCATGTAACTCATCCATGAGAGCCCAGCTTCAAATCTTAGTTTCTGGTCAGATTTTTAGTTTGTCAAGCAACCATATTCTATATTACTTCATTTAAGCTGAAACTTTACCAGGGCATTCTCCTATCTATATCAACTCTCTCCACAAATTTTTGGATCATTTCATCTAATCAATTGCCCTGTGCAATTTTTCCAAGTTTCTGTCCAGAGAGATGCTTTGTGAAGCAAGTGCTAGTTTGGTTCATCCAAATGGCATGAAACTTTTTGGTCATCTTCATATCATCAAATCATTGAGCCATGACCATTTTAATCTCATTTCATGCAACTAAGTGAGTGCTGCTTCATAATTCCCAAATCTGACCAGTAGGGCCCTCTCTACAGCAAGTGCACTCTAGAGAGCTCCATTTTGTCTGATATTTGGCCACCACAGTTACCTTAGCTTGTGATCAAGCTACGCCAAAGATCAGAGTCATTGCATTGTTCTAGATCTCACAATTCACATCAAACACTTTGCTGCTGAAATGTTTTGGCTCCTCCTCCAAATCTCTTATTTGCCCCTGAACCTATTTCTTTCTTCATTTGGAATCAGGCTAGCATGGTCTATCTACTAGACATGATGTGGCCGATCACCTGGAACCGCGTATACCAGTTCACGCTGTGACCACGGGTCACGACCAGCCAAACTCGTACTCTGGCACGTTGTCACCGCTGTTCCCGACGTTTCCCTCCTCGTCTCGACGCCAAACCTTGTCCAGGAGATAGCCCGTGCCCGACTACATCGCCCTGCGTCGCTGCCCCGACCTGCGTCGCTGTGGTGTGGTCGCCGTCGCCGTCCTGTGACGCGTCCGTCCTCTGTCCCTCCTTGGGCATGTCGGCCGAGCTCTCTAGAGCGCTCCCGAAGCTTCCCCGTGGCTATAAATAGCTCGCTTGAGGTCCTCCGCAGCTCGTTCACCCTTCCTCTCTTCAGCTCACCGGAGCCGCTCCATTGCCCCTCTGGCCGCTGCGGACGCCGCCGGCCACCATTGCAATTGGGTTGCTCCGAGCCCCTCCACTTCTCCCGACCACACTACTCTCTTCTCCTCTCTCCGGCGATCCTCTCCCTCTCCTCAGCTCGCCGCCGGAGCCTCGGTCACTGTCGTCTCCTAGCTTGGCCGCCGCCGCCCTTGCTCCCTGTCCCCTCGAGTCACCGTAGCCCCTGCCTCCCCCCGGTGCTGCTACTCCAGGAGGGAGCGGCGCGCCGCTCCGCGCCCGCCGGTGCCGCCCCCTCGACCGGAGGTGGCCGGAGCCACGGGAGACGGCGCCGGTCGTGGCCTCCCCTGCCCCTCCTCTGTTCCCGATCGGGAGAGCCGGGAGGAGGAAGAACACAGGGCCAGGCGGGCCCCGCGTCGCTCCCGACCCCACTAATCAGCCACAGAAGCCCCAAGTCCAGTCAGCGTAAGTGGAGGCGCATTTCCGACAATACGTCTTCGTGTCCGGAAGGTGTATTCCTTTTGCACTGCGGCTGAAAATACGCTTTCCCTAGCGGAAAGTGTAATCATCATGAAGGTGTTTTCTGTTTTTCAGCCCAGGAACCCGTTGGTGATGAAAATATTCATAGATTGGTCCTTCTTCTTCCACACCTCATTACTTTGCGACCGTAACTCCGATTGAGGTGAAACCAATGCTCACTTCTTCGTCTCGTCGAGATCTTTCTGTTGGTAACATTCTCACTAGGTGGTCCTATAGTGAAAATGACGATTTTGCCCTTGCCTCTAATCCGCCTCCTCCGAGAGAGAACCGTCCGGCGTTTCGTTCCACGGCTTCACCGCACTTCTTCCCGGAGTCTCAGTCACCCCCAGGCAAGCCACAACAGCCATTTGTATGATAGCCATGGTTTCTACTTGAATATTTAATAAAATTTTGCCTGTTATCTACCTGTTTGTTTGCTACTACTATCGTTGTTTCGGTTTTGCTCGTGGATTCATGTCCACCTTCATGCTATGTTTCGATGCATCTCGTTACCTTGTGCTACTTGCTAGTATTATGTTCATATGCCTTGCTTGATAGTAGCACATGCTTGTAGTAGTGATGCTCATCTGTTGCATGTTTGTCGTCTCTTATCCAGTACCATTGCTATGCATGTTCCGTTGCATCTAGCTGGTTACATGCTTCCCTGGTAGCATCCTTGCTATGTTCTTGCATGGTATTTATTCATGATGCTAGTAGTCATGCTATGCTCCTGTGTAGTGTTATGATTATGTTCGTCAGTATGCCATGCTCATCTGGATATATGATTCATTGTGGTTATGCTCGATGATTATGTTGCACCTCCGTGCTTATGTTGATGTCATGCTTTGTAGTTGCATCATGTTATTTTTATATGGATCAACTTCTTGCATTCAAGTTTAACCAGATAATAATGAACTTGAACAACTGTTGGCTGAGTCATGGTGCCACTGAATCGAGCTGACCAGTGCAATCACATTTGCCATTTATGGGAAGGTCCTAACAGGGTCTATTGTCATGCCTCTCGCTGGTGCCTCCAACGAGGGAAGGTTATGGGCGCGCGCTACCCTGATCAGGTAGGCGGACATAAGCCTTGTGTGCCCGTTGTTGTTGTTATGGTACCTTGTCCCCGTTTGGGACCGTTTATGTTTTGCCACGACGGTGGACGTTGGATGTCTTTGGTAGACATCGGGGCCACCCATGACTTAGCCCAGAGGGGAGTTGGTCGGAGTGGCTGGGAGAGTGTGATGGCAATAGATCGGTTTTGTCGGAATGCCTTTGGTCCACCCGAATGGGAGTGCGAGGCCATGGATTCCGTGGTGTGCGTACAGTGTACTAACCTCTGCAAAGTGTGTGTTTAAATCTATCGATAGGCGTGCCTGCGGATAAGGCCCCAGTTTATAGTCGGTGACACTATGAGCCAACAATAATAATAACTTGCTTAATAATCACCCCAGTTCGACGATGAGAAAGAGATTGGTTGTGATCGAGAGAGGATCACGGAGGTATCATGGATACCGAAGTTGGTTGATATTTATGTGATCGCGAGATGATCACGGTGGTATCGTGGATACCGAGGTTGGTAAGTTGATGCATGAGATGGTTACGAGGTAATCGCTGAATAAGAGTAAGTTGGTGCATGCGAATGTTAACTTGTTGCATGTAGTATCATCACGTTCATATGCTCATGCCGTGCTAAAGTTGTTCTAGCTGTATCATGTTCAGTTGTGCATGCCACGTTGTTTTGTTAGTATCATGTTCATGATTGCTTTAACCTGTAATTGCTATGTTGTTGTTTGTCTTGAGTGCTTTTGGTTATTGTGAGCTTGCAAATACATTCAATGTACTAACCTGGCGTGTCATGCCAGTTTGCAGGTCGTGCCTGGTTTGCTTGCTTGTTTGGTGTGGTTCCCGTGTTCGCGAGCTAGGATAAACGTTCCAGCCAGAGTCCCTGCGGATTGGAGTCCATCATCGTCGTTGGTTGTTCCGCTGCCAGTAGAGGTTCCGCTGCCTCGAGTTGTTATGCTGCTTGCATATAGTAATTGTGGTTGGCGTAGTGTCGCCGTGCCGGTGTTATTCATTGTAATATTGGAGACCTTGTATTCGTATTCGTGTTGTAATAGAGAGCTGATTTGTTCTATGCTAAGCAGTGTCGTATTCCAGAAGACTTCACCTCGATCTCTAGGCTGGAATACATTAGCCCACTTCAATGCGGCGCAGCGGTAGGAGTTGTTTTCTCGAGACGCGACATCCGCATTGAAGCAATGGCGACGCCCGAGAGGTCATGTCCATCTGCGCCACCTTCCCGTCTGGTCGCGACATCAATGCTAGCTGCTCCATGCTCTGGACTGGCATGAATGCGGCGCGGCAAGCGGCACGAGGCCTATGATGGAAAGCGTGGGAGGGGGCGGGTGGGGGGTTTGGGTGGACCAGAGTGGTCAGAAGCGGGCTTGGGAGCGTTCTAGACTCTCGCAAAGCCCACCATGTTTGTCTACGATTTACGGGAGAAAATGCGTCCAGACCGCCCTGCGGACCGATACATGCCCGCGTTGGATGGCTTCCGCGGTCCGAATGGATGCGGGAGGTTTGAGTGTCGGCGTTGGAGATGCCCTTAGATCTCGGGCCTAGGGTCCTTCAGGTAAAAAAAATAAGGGATGTGATAGTTAAATTTCTCTTTTCTGAGTCCTCTTTTGAGCTTTGTATAATGATATTGTTGTTTAATTAATGACTCTCTTGGGTCCTTCATGACCAGTTTTTTTGTTAAAAGAATTTTATGTGCTAGACACGTCCGGACAAATAGTGGAAGCATAAATTTTACCATGATACCAGATGGACATTTCGTCCATCCTAGTAGCGGTACAAGGGAGAGTACATGGACTTTGTAACCGAGAGGACGTCACGTCAGGAAACCAGGTGGTCCACGACATAGATCACAAGTACACACGATTAAACCTCAAGTGGGAGCTAATGTACGTTTATAATCGTACTATCACAAGTTACACCGCCATTTCAAAACAATTAAAACAATCATATTTGATCTCAAACTCCAAGAGGACAAAGAAATTACTACAAAATGGTGTAAAATAATGCAATACATCATTGAGAAATAATTTTTTGCAGCAAGCACCATGAAATAGTAGAGGATTAGAGAGATTTAGGGAAAGACATGGCACTATACGAAGGAAAAAAGATTGCGATGAAGATGTGGTCGCCTATGCCAATGGCGTTTATGCTGGTTACCTTGTGATGTTTTGGAGCCAAATCTAGCCAGTTGACGAGGCATCACATCCTATTTTTCTCACCTTCTTTATTATCCTGATCCCGATCTGACACGTGTTAATTAGGCGTGCACACACACACTGTCGGCGTTCTGGAAACGGGTGTCCCCAGACTTGCCTGCCTGCGGCCCACGGCGTGGCTCCACCAGTAGCCCCGTACGGCCCATCTTCATCAGCAAACACTCAAGACCCTCGCGAGGGTCCAAGCCTCGCGAGGCGGACGACGGAAGACCTCCACGGGGGTGGCCTCATCAGGCTGGCTCGCGAGGGGCAGAGAGATCAAGGCAAGGGGCACCTCGCGAAATTCCTACGACGTAAGCCATGAAGACCAGGGCCAGGCGGGCGCCAGCGCGCGCAGTGTCCTCGTTTCTACTTTGGTGCTAAAGAGGCCAGCGCAGGCGAGGAGTCCCGGGGCATCAGGCAAAGGTTTCCATATCGATGCAACGAGACCAAGACCAGCAGGACGGCAGGACGGAGGTCACCGTGGAGCCCAAGACGGCGTCACCACCAGAGCCTTTGGCAGGCAAAGACTACTTTAGTCAGGATAGCTTGTACTCGTTCTCCCCTTTCAAATCTGGCCGTTGTGGGATCCCTTCCCGCTGAATATTTGGGAAGAGGACCAAGGCCTCTATAAATAGGACTAGCCACCACCTTAGCGGGGGACGGATCGGGGACGGATCATTCAGCTCACCCTTGGCCACCCCAGTGTTCGTGCCTTAAGGGTTTTGCCGGAACCCGAAATCCGACATTTGGCGCGCCAGGTAGGGGTGCGCTGAAGCTTTCTTTCCGTCAATCCATGTTCCACCGCTCCACCGCAACCATGTCAGACGCGCGTCGAGCCCGCGCCAAGCGCCGAGTGCCGGGCCGCCCTCGCCGCCCGCGTCGCTCAGATAGCTCCTGTCACCCGCCGCCAACGCCGCCACCGGTCCGGCAGGAAATGAGCAGCAAGCGTCCTCACTGCACCCCTCTGTGCGGCGGGATGGCCGCACCGCCACTCCATCGCTGACCCCAGCTGGCTCAACGTCTCCCGCTCGTCGCGCGCCCACGGCCGCGCAGGCCGCGATGCTCATGGCATGCGAACTCCTGCGCTACCGCCCGGTCGACGACCTCTACGAGGACTGGTTGGACCGCATCGGCGAGCTCGCCAGCGCCGCTGGGGGGTCCCCCGCACCCTCCCTCTCGCTGCCTCGCCCGCCGCCGGCTGCGGGCGACGTGGCTCACGGAGCACCTCTGCCACCTCCGCATCAAGACGGCGCTCTGGCGCCAAGGCGCGCGGCCCCCCGGTGTGACCCACCGCGTCGGGCGCCCGCGCGAGAAGGACACTGCCAAGAAGTTCCCCACTCGCAAGAAAATGCTCCTGCACTCCCGGCGCCACCATGACAAGACCGTGCACCGCCTGCGGCCACGGTGCGCGGGCACCAAGGGCAGGCCCCACCTCTGCAAAGGGCCCCGGTGGCCACAGCAGGCTCCCGCACCTTCACTCCTGAGCTACGTGGCGTCGTCTGGCCGGGCAAGTTCAAGCCGGATCTGCCTCCTCGCTACGACAACACCCCCGACCCTGTGAAGTTCTTGCAGCTCTATGAGCTGAGCATCGAGGCGGCCAAAAGCGACGAGAAAGTCATGGCGAACTGGTTCCCCATGGCTCTCAAGGATGGTGCTCACTCGTGGCTCCTGAACCTGCCCCCGGGCTCGATCTCCTCCTGGGATAAGATGCGCGACCACTTCGTCGCCAATTTCCAGGGCACTCGGGACCGCCCACCGGCCGTGGGTGACCTGCGCCGCATCAAGCAGCAACCAGGACAGACCCTGCAGAAGTACATGCAGCGCTTCAATAGCGTTCGTCTCAAGATCCCCAAGGTGACGGATGAGGCCATCATCTCCACGTTTTCTGATGGCGTCCGCGACGTCAAGATGAAGGAGGAGGTCGCCATCCACGAGGAGTTATGCACGGCTCTGGAACTGTTCAACCTGGCGACCAAGTGCGCAAGAGCTGAGGAAGGGCGCCTTTCCCTCCTCGAGCTCCCTACTACCGACCCAGAGGAGAAGAAAGCGAAGGCCAAGGACGTAAATCCCGAGGGGGTGGCTGTGCTAGCGGCGGAGCCTGATACGAAGCGCGGCCGGGACCATCCCGAGTCGTCCAAGAGCAGTCATCCGTTCTGCGCCTTCCACAACGTACACAGCCACAACAGCAACGACTGTCAGGAGCTCAGGGCCATTCGAGATGGACGCTTTGGTCAACGCCCCGAGCGCAACGACCGGGGCTACGGCCGAGGAGGAGGACGCAGCAGAGGACACTGGGACGATCGCGGCCCCCGCCAGGAGTGGCACGACCGACCTCGCGAGGACCCCTGGCAGGATCAGCCTCGTGAGGGCGCATGGAGGGATCAGCCTCACGAGGACCACCCTCAGGGCAACGTTGGCCTTCCTCCACTGCCGCCACCACTAAGAAGGAGCGACGACCACCATCAGGACGAAGGATCTGGGGGCTTCCAGGAACCGCGTGCCATCCCCTGCATCTTGGGAGGAGCTCAGGCCCCAGCATCTCAGCGTATCTTCAAGCAGTTTGCTCGCGAGGTGAACGCGGCCCTTCCCAGGCTCGAGGCAACACACCCGCTCAGGTGGTCCAAGTACGCCATCACTTTCAGCTCGGCGGACCAGCTCAAGTGCGCCGCGACCACCGGTGCTCTCCCAATGCTCTGCTCGCTTGTCATCAGCAACGTCCAAGTCACCAAGACCCTCATCGATGGCGGTGCGGGGCTTAACGTCCTGTCCGTCGACACGTTCGATCTCCTTCAAGTACCCTATGATCAGCTACAACCGACCAAGCCCTTCTTAGGAGTGACCGATGGTTCCACCACCCCGATCGGGCAGGTCCGCCTCCCTGTCACCTTCGATGGGCGCGACAACTACCACACTGAGCTCATCGACTTCGACGTCGCCCACATTCGTCTGCCATACAACGCCATCCTCGGGTACCCAGCATTGGCCAAGTTCATGGCAGTGACCCACCACGGCTACAACGTCCTCAAGATGCCAGGAACCGGTGGTATCATCGCAGTCGCCTGTGAGGAGAAGGATGTGGTGTGCTCCCTTGAGCGCGCCTTCCAGGCCGCAGCAATCGAAGACCCCGACAACGAAGGAATACTGTACCCTCCTAAGGCCATCCCCAAGAAGAAGAAGCAGCTGCTCCGTACAGGGCCTCAGGAGGGCGGCGTCACCAGCAGCACCACCTCAAGACCTGCGCCCTCAGATGGGGCGCCTCCCTCCCGCGCATAGGAAGGCGCACCCGGCAGCCTCCTCGGGTAGGGCTCTGAAGGAAATATGCCCTAGAGGCAATAATAAAGTTATTATTTATTTCCTTATTTCATGATAAATGTTTATTATTCATGCTAGAATTGTATTAATCAGAAACTTAGTACATGTGTGAATACATAGACAAATAGAGTGTCACTACTATGCCTCTACTTGACTAACTCGTTAATCAAAGATGGTTAAAGTTTCCTAGCCATAGACATGAGTTGTCATTTGTTAACGGGGATCACATCATTAGAGAATGATGTGATTGACTTGACCCATTCCGTTAGCTTAGCACTTGATCGTTTAGTATATTGCTATTGCTTTCTTCATGACTTATACATGTTCCTATGAGTATGAGATTATGCAACTCCCGTTTACCGGAGGAACACTTTGTGTACTACCAAACGTCACAACGTAACTGGGTGATTATAAAGGTGCTCTACAGGTGTCTCCGAAGGTACTTGTTGAGTTGGCGTATTTCGAGATTAGGATTTGTCACTCCGATCGTCGGAGAGGTATCTCTGGGCCCACTTGGTAATGCACATCACTTAAGCCTTGCAAGCATTGTAACTAATGAGTTAGTTGCGGGATGATGTATTACGGAACGAGTAAAGAGACTTGCCGGTAACGAGATTGAACTAGGTATTGAGATACCGACGATCGAATCTCGAGCAAGTAACATACCGATGACAAAGGGAACAACGTATGTTGTTATGCGGTTTGACCGATAAAGATCTTCGTAGAATATGTAGGAGCCAATATGAGCATCCAGGTTCCGCAATTGGTTATTGACCGGAGACGTGTCTCGATCATGTCTACATAGTTCTCGAACCCGTAGGGTCCGCACGCTTAACGTTCGGTGACGATTTCTATTATGAGTTTATGTGTTTTGATGTACCGAAGGTAGTTCGGAGTCCCGGATGAGATCGGGGACATGATGAGGAGTCTCGAAATGGTCGAGACGTAAAGATCGATATATTGGACGACTATATTCGGACATCGGAAAGGTTCCGAGTGATTCGGGTATTCTTCGGAGTACCGGAGAGTTACGGGAATTCGCCGGGGAGTATATGGGCCTTATTGGGCTTTAGGGGAAAGAGAGAGGGGAGGCTCCGCGCCCCCCCAATGCTTAGTCGGAATTGGACTAGGGGGAGGGGCGGCGCCCCCTCCTTCCTTCTCTTCTCTTTTCCCTTTCCTTCTCTCCTACTCCTACTAGTTGGAAGGGGGGGGGGGTAATCCTACTCCCGGTGGGAGTAGGACTCCCCAGGGCGCGCCATAGAGAGGGCCGGCCCCTCCCCTCCTCCACTCCTTTATATACGTGGCAAGGGGCACCCCATAGACACAACAATTGATCTCTTGATCTTTTAGCTGTGTGCGGTGCCCCCCTCCACCATATTCCACCTCGATAATATCATAGCGTTGCTTAGGTGAAACCCTGCGTCGGTAGCATCATCATCACCGTCACCACGCCGTCGTGCTGATGGAACTCGCCCTCAAAGCTTGGTTGGATCGGAGTTCGAGGGATGTCATCGAGCTGAATGTGTGCTGAACTCGGAGGTGCCGTACGTTCGGTACTTGGATCGGTCGGATCGTGAAGACATACGACTACATCAACCGCGTTGTGCTAATGCTTCCGCTTTCGGTCTACGAGGGTACGTGAACAACACTCTCCCCTCTCGTTGCTGTGCATCACCATGATCTTGCGTGTGCGTAGGAAATTTTTTGAAATTACTACATTCCCCAACAGTGGCATCCGAGCCAGGTTTTATGCGTAGATGTTATATGCACGATTAGAACACAAGTGAGTTGTGGGCGATATAAGTCATACTGCTTACCAGCATGTCATACTTTGGTTCGGCGGTATTGTTGGATGAAGCGGCCCGGACCGACATTACGCGTACGCTTACGTGAGACTGGTTCTACCGACGTGCTTTGCACACAGGTGGCTGGCGGGTCAGTTTCTCCAACTTTAGTTGAACCGAGTGTGGCTACGCCCGGTCCTTGAGAAGGTTAAAACAGCACTAACTTGACAAACTATCGTTGTGGTTTTTGATGCGTAGGTAAGAACGGTTCTTGCTCAGCCCGTAGCAGCCACGTAAAACTTGCAACAACAAAGTAGAGAACGTCTAACTTGTTTTTGCAGGGCTTGTTGTGATGTGATATGGTCAAGGCATGATGCTATATTTTATTGTATGAGATGATCATGTTTTGTAACCGAGGTATCGGCAACTGGCAGGAGCCATATGGTTGTCGCTTTATTGTATGCAATGCAATCGCCCTGTAATGCTTTACTTTATCACTAAGCGGTAGCGATAGTCATAGAAGCATAAGTTGGCGAGACGACAACGATGCTACGATGGAGATCAAGGTGTCGCGCCGGTGACAATGGTGATCATGACGGTGCTTCGAAGATGGAGATCACAAGCACAAGATGATGATGGCCATATCATATCACTTATATTGATTGCATGTGATGTTTATCTTTTATGCATCTTATCTTGCTTTGATTGACGGTAGCATTATAAGATGATCTCTCACTAAATTATCAAGGTATAAGTGTTCTCCCTGAGTATGCACCGTTGCGAAAGTTCTTCGTGCTGAGACACCACGTGATGATCGGGTGTGATAGGCTCTACGTTCAAATACAACGGGTGCAAAACAGTTACACACGCGGAATACTCAGATTAAACTTGACGAGCCTAGCATATGCAGATATGGCCTCGGAACACTGAGACCGAAAGGTCAAGCGTGAATCATATAGTAGATATGATCAACATAGTGATGTTCACCATTGAAACTACTCCATCTCACGTGATGATCGGACATGGTTTAGTTGATTTGGATCACGTGATCACTTAGATGATTAGAGGGATGTCTATCTAAGTGGGAGTTCTTAAGTAATATGATTAATTGAACTTTAATTTATCATGAACTTAGTCCTGGTAGTATTGCATATCTATGTTGTAGATCAATAGCTCGCGTTTAGCTCCCCTGTTTTATTTTTGATATGTTCCTAGAGAAAACTAAGTTGAAAGATGTTAGTAGCAATGATGCGGACTTGGTCCGTGATCTGAGGATTAACCTCATTGCTGCACAGAAGTATTATGTCCTTGATGCACCGCTAGGTGACAGACCTATTGCAGGAGCAGATGCAGACGTTATGAACGTTTTGACAAAATCTCGGTATGATGACTACTTGATAGTTAAGTGCACCATGCTTTACGGCTTAGAACCGGGACTTCAAAAATGTTTTGAATGCCACGGAGCATATAAGATGTTTGAAGAGTTGAAATTGGTATTTCATACTCATGCCCGTGTCGAGAGGTATGAGACCTCTGACAGTACTTTTCCTACAAGATGGAGGAGAATAGCTCAACCAGTGAGCATGTGCTCAGATTGTCTGGGTACTACAATTGCTTGAATCAAGTGGGAGTTAATCTTCCAGATAAGATAGTAATTGACAGAATTCTCTAGTCACTATCACCAAGTTATTAGAACTTCGTGATGAACTATAATATGCAAGGGATGATGAAAGTAATTCCCGAGCTCTTCGCGATGCTGAAATCGACGAAGGTAGAAATCAAGAAAGAGCATCAAGTGTTGATGGTTAACAAGACCACTAGTTTCAAGTAAAGGGACAAAGGGAAGAAAAGGGAACTTCAAGAAGAACGGCAAGCAAGTTGCTGCTCAAGTGAAAAAGCCCAAGTCTGGACCTAAGCCTGAAACTGAGTGCTTCTACTGCAAAGGGACTGGTCACTGGAAGCAGAACTGCCCCAAGTATTTGGCGGATAAGAAGGATGGTAAAGTGAACAAAAGTATATTTGATATACATGTTATTGATGTGTACCTTACTAGTGTTTATAGCAACCCCTCAGTATTTGATACTAGTTCAGTTCCTAAGATTAGTAACTCGAAACGGGAGTTGCAAAATGAACAGAAACTAGTTAAGGGCGAGGTGACGATGTGTGTTGGAAGTAGTTCCAAGATTGATATGATCATCATCGCACACTCCCTATACTTTCGGGATTAGTGTTGAACCTAAATAAGAGTTATTTGGTGTTTGCATTGAGCATAAATATGATATGATCATGTTTATTGCAATACGGTTATTCATTTAAGTTAGAGAATAATTGTTGTTCCGTTTACATGAATAAAACCTTATATGGTTACACACCCAATGAAAATGGTTCGTTGGATCTCGATCGTAGTGATACGCATATTCATAATATTGAAGCCAAAAGATGCAAAGTTAATAATGATAGTGCAACTTATTTGTGGCACTGCCGTTTAGGTCATATTGGTGTAAAGCGCATGAAGAAACTCCATGCTGATGGGCTTTTGGAATCACTTGATTACGAATCACTTGAAGCTTGCGAAACATGCCTCTTGGGCAAGATGACTAAAACGCCGTTCTCCGGAACATGGAGCAAGCAACTGACTTACTGGAAATAATACATACTGATGTATGCGGTCCGATGAGTGTTGAGGCTCGCAGCGGGTATCATTATTTTCTGACCTTCACAGATGATTTGAGCAGATATGGGTATATCTACTTGATGAAACATAAGTCTGAAACATTTGAAAAGTTCAAAGAATTTCAGAGTGAAGTGGAAAATCATCATGACAAGAAAATAAAGTTTCTACAATCTGATCGCGGAGACAAATATTTGAGTTACGAGTTTGGTCTTCAATTAAAACAATGTGTAATAGTTTCACAAATTCGTGCCACCTGGAACACCACAACATAATGGTGTGTCCAAACGTCATAACCGTACTTTATTGGATATAGTGCAATCTATGATGTTTCTTACCGATTTACCACTATAATTTTGGGGTTATGCATTAGAGACAGCTGCATTCACGTTAAAAAGGGCACCATCTAAATCCGTTGAGACGACACCGTATGAACCGTGGTTTGTCAAGCAACCAAAGTTGTCGTTTCTTGAAAGTTTGGGGTTGCGATGCTTATAAGAAAAAGTTTCATCCTGATAAGCTCAAACCCAAATCGGAGAAATGTGTCTTCATAGGATACCCAAAGGAGACAGTTGGGTACACCTTCTATCACAGATCCGAAGGCAAGATATTCGTTGCTAAGAATGGATCCTTTCTAGAGAAGGAGTTTCTCTCGAAAGATGTGAGTGGGAGGAAAGTAGAACTTGATGAGGTAACTGTACCTGCTCCCTTATTGGAAAATAGTTCATCACAGAAATCTGTTCCTGTGACTACTACACCAACTAGTGAGGAAGCTAATGATGATGATCATGTAACTTCAGATCAAGTTACTACCGAACCTCGTAGGTAAACCAGAGTGAGATCCGCACCAGAGTGGTACGGTAATCCTGTTCTGGAGGTCATGTTACTTGACCATGACGATACGAACTATGAGGAAGCGATGATGAGCCCAGATTCCGCAAAATGGCTTGAGGCCATGAAATCTGAGATGGGATCCATGTATGAGAACAAAGTATGGACTTTGATTGACTTGCTCGATGATTGGTGAGCCATTGAGATTAAATGGATCCTCAAGAGGAAGACAGACGCTGATAGTAGTGTTACTATCTACAAAGCTAGAATTGTTGCAAAAAGGTTTTCGACAAGTTCAAGGTGTTGACTACGATTAGAGTTTCTCATTCGTATCTATGCTTAAGTCTGTCTGAATCATGTTAGCAATTGCCGCATTTTATGAAATCTGGCAAATGGATAAACAAAATTGCATTCCTTAATGGATTTATTAAAGAAGAGTTGTATATGATGCAACGAGAAGGTTTTGTCAATCCTAAAGGTGCTAACAAAATATGCAAGCTCCAGCGATCCATCTATGGACTGGGGCAAGCATCTCAGAGTTGGAATATACGCTTTGATAAATTGATCAAAGCATATAGTTTTATACAGACTTGAGGTGAAGCCTGTATTTACAAGAAAGTGAGTGGGAGCACTACACCATTTCTGATAAGTATATGTGAATGACATATTGTTGATCGGAAATAATGTAGAATTATTCTGCAAAGCATAAAGGAGTGTTTGAAAGGAGTTTTTCAAAGAAAGACCTCGGTGAAGCTGCTTACATATTGAGCATCAAGATCTATAGAGATAGATCAAGACACTTGATAAGTTTTTTCAATGAGTACATACCTTGACAAGATTTTGAAGTAGTTCAAAATGGAACAGTCAAAGAAAGAGTTCTTGCCTGTGTTACAAGGAGTGAAATTGAGTAAGACTCAAAGCCCGACCACAGCAGAAGATAGAAAGAGAATGAAAGTCATTCCCTATGCCTCAGCCATAGGTTCTATAAAGTATGCCATGCTGTGTACACGATCTATTGTATACCCTACACTGATTTTGGCAAGGGAGTACAATAGTGATCTAGGAGTAGATCACTAGACAGCGGTCAAAATTATCCTTAGTGGAATAAGGATATATTTCTCGATTATGGAGGTGACAAAAGGTTCGTCGTAAAGGGTTGCGTCGATGCAAGTTTTGACACTGATCCAGATGACTCTAAGTCTCAATCTGGATACATATTGAAAGTGGGAGCAATTAGCTAGAGTAGCTCCGTGCAGAGCATTGTTGACATAGAAATTTGCAAAATACATACGGATCTGAATGTGGCAGACCCGTTGACTAAACTTCTCTCACAAGCAAAACATGATCACACCTTAGTACTCTTTGGGTGTTAAATCACATAGCGATGTGAACTAGATTATTGACTCTAGTAAACCCTTTGGGTGTTGGTCACATGACGATGTGAACTATGGGTGTTAATCACATGGTGATGTGAACTATTGGTGTTAAATCACATGGCGATGTGAACTAGATTATTGACTCTAGTGCAAGTGGGAGACTGAAGGAAATATGCCCTAGAGGCAATAATAAAGTTATTATTTATTTCCTTATTTCATGATAAATGTTTATTATTCATGCTATAATTGTATTAGCCGAAAACTTAGTACTTGTGTGAATACATAGACAAACAGAGTGTCACTACTATGCCTCTATTTGAGTAGCTCGTTGAATCAAAGATGGTTAAGTTTCCTAGCCATAGACATGAGTTGTCATTTGATTAACGGGATCACATCATTAGAGAATGATGTGATTGACTTGACCCATTCTGTTAGCTTAGCATTTGATCGTTTAGTATATTGCTATTGCTTTATTCATGACTTATACATGTTCCTATGACTATGAGATTACGCAACTCCCGTTTACCGGAGGAACACTTTGTGTGCTACCAAACGTCACAACGTAACTGGGTGATTATAAAGGTGCTCTACAGGTGTCTCCAAAGGTACTTGTTGAGTTGGCGTATTTTTAGATTAGGATTTGTTACTCCGATCGTCGGAGAGGTATCTCTGGGCCCACTCGGTAATGCACATCACTTAAGCCTTGCAAGCATTGTAACTAATGAGTTAGTTGCGGGATGATGTATTACGGAACGAGTAAAGAGACTTGCCGGTAACGAGATTGAACTAGGTATTGAGATACCGACGATCGAATCTCGGGCAAGTAACATACCGATGACAAAGGGAACAACGTATGTTGTTATGCGGTTTGACCGATAAAGATCTTCGTAGAATATGTAGGAGCCAATATGAGCATCCAGGTTCCGCTATTGGTTATTGACCGGAGACGTGTCTCGGTCATGTCTACATAGTTCTTGAACCCGTAGGGTGCGCACGCTTAACGTTCGGTGATGATTTGTATTATGAGTTTATGTGTTTTGATGTACCGAAGGTAGTTCAGCGTCCCGGATGAGATCAGGGACATGACGAGGAGTCTTGAAATGGTCGAGACGTAAAGATCGATATATTGGACGACTATATTCGGACATCGGAAAGGTTCCGAGTGATTCGGGTATTTTTCGGAGTACCGGAGAGTTACGGGAATTCGCCGGGGAGTATATGGGCCTTATTGGGCTTTAGGGGAAAGAGAGAGGGGAGGCTGCACGCCCCCCAATGCTTAGTCCGAATTGGACTAGGGGAGGGGCGGCGCCCCCTCCTTCCTTCTCTTCTCTTTTCCCTTTCCTTCTCTCCTACTCCTACTACTTGGAAGGGGGGAATCCTACTCCCGGTGGGAGTAGGACTCCCCAGGGCGCGCCATGGAGAGGGCCGGCCCCTCCCCTCCTGCACTCCTTTATATACGTGGCCAGGGGGCATCCCATAGACACAACAATTGATCTCTTGATCTTTTAGCCGTGTGCGGTGCCCCCCTCCACCATATTCCACCTCGATAATATCGTAGCGGTGTTTAGGCGAAGCCCTGCGTCGGTAGCATCATCATCACCGTCACCACGCCGTCGTGCTGACGGAACTCTCCCTCAAAGCTTGGCTGGATCGGAGTTCGAGGGACGTCATCGAGCTGAACGTGTGCTGAACTCGGAGGTGCCGTACGTTTGGTACTTGGATCGGTCGGATCGTGAAGACATACGACTACATCAACCGCGTTGTGCTAACGCTTCCGCTTTCGGTCTACGAGGGTACGTGGACAACACTCTCCCCTCTCGTTGCTGTGCATCACCATGATCTTGTGCGTGCGTAGGAATTTTTTTGAAATTACTACGTTCCCCAACAGGCTCGGGGGCTCTCTTCTGGAGGGCCTCAGACCTAGCCAACATCACGAGGGAGGTGCTCAGGCACCACATGGAGGCGTGCTTTGTGGCACGTTTCCCTCAGGAGAACACTGGGCGAGGAGCGCCTGGTGCTCAGGAGTTCATCACCAAGACTAGCCAAGAGCTTCAAGAAGCAAGAGCCATGCGCGGCGACCGCCGCCCACCTGGCGCAGCTCGCCATCCAGGTGAGGATGGCGGGCTGCGCGTCTGCATCGACATCCCAGGGCTCAACAGGGCCGCATCTTAGGAGCTCTTCTGGCCTTCGCGCGTGGGACGCTGAGAGGGCCCACCTCACAGCTATGTTCGCATGCCATTCGGCCTGCCATGCATGGCAGCCGCCTTCCAGCGCAACCTGCAGAGCGTCCTAGCGGCTCAGGAGGCTAGGCACCACGCAGTCCTGGCGGAGATGGAGACGGTCCTCAAGGAACCGCCTGGACCCCCAGAGCCTCCCGAGGCTCAGGGCCCCGGTGGCTGATGAGCAACCCCTTCGCCACGCATCTTCAGCTACCCCAACATCCCTTCGACAATGGAACTAGGTGACATTTTCCAAGTTTATTTAGCTGGGAGCGCCCCTCGAGTTACATTATTCCCAGGTCGCACGGGCCTGTCCCTGCGGCATGTATCCTTTTGCGTCTTTAGCTTACTCTGCTGGGGGCGCCCCTCGGGCTGCATCATTCCCAAGCCGCTCGGGTCTGACCCAGTGGCATGTATCGTTCCTGCATTTACCTAAGCTAGTTCGCTTTCCATGCATGATCAATCTATGGTTATCGCCTGCTCGATTATCACCCATAATAACTGCCTGCGTCGCCGATCTGCCTCATGCTCATTCCGCAACAGGAGCTACTCACACTGGCACGGTGCTTGTGCTCGGGTCCGTCCTTGCAATGCTGACAAATCTGAGCGGTCGAGCTCTGACTCGCGGCCTGCCCCGCGCACGTCACCTCACCAGGCCCTCAGTGCCTTCATCTTCTTGTGGAACAACCAGCGGCAGACCAGCAATCGTAGTGGCAATCTGTGTCCCTTCTCGGGCTAACCTGCAGGGACCTCCTGAACACAACAACAGGCGGTACCGTGGGCTCCCTCTTCTCCCATGCAATTCGCTTGCACGTTAAAAGGGGGGCTCTTGAGCATCGCGACTCAGGAGCTCTTACTGGCTCTCCAGCCCTCACCCCTGGCCTTGACCACGGCATCGCGACCTGGCATACCAGCGGCGGCTGAGCTCGCTCGAGGGCCGGGACCTGAGGACGTAGAGCACATAGAAGAGCGTGGGGAAGAGGGGGAAGCTCGCAAGGGCCTAACCTGGCTACACAACAGCTATCAACGCGTGAGTCTAGCGGAGCGCAAGGAATCGGCTCTCGGCTGCAAAGATAAGTTTCGCGCTTGGGTAGACCAAGCGCTACAACATAGGACTCTCACTTGTTGTAGCCCTGTTGCGGCAACGTCGCCTCCTTTTCCTACCACTCGGTGGCTGCTTGCGCGCTAAAGGGGACCTCTTGAGCATCGCGCCTCAGGAGCTCTTACGGGACCTTGGGCCGCTCACCTCCTGGCCTTGACCACGGCATCGCGACCTGGCATACCAGCAATGGCTGCAGCCTTCCTGGGGACTGGGACCTATCGGCGTAGAGCACCAAGCTGCCGCGAGGTTGGAAAGGGGAGACCGAGCTGAAACAGGACACACACTCTCCAATCTCCATAATGAGGATAATATCAACAAAAACATTACAGATCCTTTACACACCCCCGCGGGGTCCATATCGATTCCTCGCAGGGAAGAAAAGAAGGGAGCTTCTAGGAGCACAATCTACACGCGCCAGCGCGGCCGGCGCCATCATCAACAGCGGGCCACGGGAGGCCGGCGCCAACCCCATCCAGATCAGCGACGGCGGCGGCCGAACGCTGTGGCCTTTCTCCGAGCGCGACGAGAGCTCGGGGCACGTAGCTGGCGTCGCTCGTCTCCGGGGTCTCGTGGGGCTCAGGAGAGTCGCTGGACTCCCAAGCGCCACCGCTGCTGGTGGAGGAGCCGCTGGCGAAGCCAGCAGCAGGCTCGCCAATGGACGCTGCGCCATCCCTACGACCCCCACCTGGATAGCACTCCAGGCGGCGGCCTTCCTCGTTGAAGACCTTGAAGAACATGGTGGAGGCGCCATCGTACTCAAAATAGATGGCGAGGGCGCCTTCCGCACGGCAAACTCGAGAAACCTCGCCCCATTCGCGGGTCATGAAGATCTTTCCTGGGGAGACGGATTCAACCTCTGCTTCGGTCATCGGGGCGTCGCAGTCGGCGTGCTGCAGCCAAAGCTCGAGGGGGCCCCTCAGCGGCATCTCGGTGGAGAAGAATAGCGGAAAGAGAATCCATGTGCGTGGGGGCATCGCCGCCCACATC
Organism: Triticum aestivum; assembly: GCF_018294505.1. Taxonomy (NCBI): domain Eukaryota; kingdom Viridiplantae; phylum Streptophyta; class Magnoliopsida; order Poales; family Poaceae; genus Triticum; species Triticum aestivum. The sequence continues at coordinate 483,642,879 of NC_057799.1, read as the reverse complement.
ACGAGTTCCCGCGAGGAGTCCGCGGCATGGGCTCCTGGGACCACGGCGCGGCGACCACGGCCACGGCGTGGGCGGCGTCGCTCACCGCCTCTTCCTCTGGAGCCCTCAGCTTGAGCGTACAGAGGCAGCGGATACCCAGGAGGTGGCCACTCGCACCAAGGCCTCGACACCTCCGGTCTCGCGACTATGTCGCGGCGGTGGGCCAGCCTTTTCTTCGGCGGAAGTGGCCTGGGTTCGTCACGGGGGGGTTTTCCCTTCTCCGCAGCCGAGAACCTCCGTATCGGCGCCATGAGTGTCGCTACTAGCAATGAAGCAAGGAAGAAGAAGCGAGCGGAATGGGAAGAGATGAGCGATGGGGGCTCCGCCCCCTCCTCATTTATAGCGGGAGAAGGCCAACCGGCGATCCCCACGATCACAGGTAATGATGATTTTTCTCTGCATGCAGCAGGGACTCGTCAAGTCGGGCAGTTGCCGAGGCAGCGTGGGGAAGCGGAGCAGCCCACGTCCAATTAATCGCCACGCGTCAACCAAGGCCGCAGGCTGTTGGGGCCCGCGGCGCTCCGCACTTGCCCCTTGGCTTCACCTCGAAGCCAAGTCTGAGCGCGCCTTGGGCCCGAGGGCTACTGTCGGCGTTCTGGGAATGGGGGTCCCTAGACTTGCCTGCCTGCTGCTCACGGCGTGGCTCCACCAGCGGCCCCGTATGGCCCATCTTCACCAGCAAACACTCAAGACCCTCGCAAGGGGCCAAGCCTCGCGAGGCGGACAACGGAAGACCTCCTCGGGGGCGGCCTCACCTGGCTGGCTCGCGAGGGGCGGAGAGATCAAGGCAAGGGGCACCTCACGAGGTTCCTGTGACGCAAGCCATGAAGACCAGGGCCAGGCGGGCGCTAGCGCACACAGTGTCCTCATTTCATCTTTGGTGCTAAAGAGGCAAGCACAGGCGAGGAGTCCCGAGGCATCAGGGAAAGGTTTCCATATCTGTGCAACGAGACCAAGACCAGTAGGACAGCATGACGGAGGTGACCGTGGAGCCCAAGACGGCGTCACCACCAGAGCCTTTGGCAGGCGAAGACTACTTTAGTTAGGATAGCTTGTACTCGTTGTCCCCTTTCAAATCTGGCCGTTGTGGGATCCCTTCCCACTCAATATTTGGGAAGGGGACCAAGGCCTCTATAAATAGGACTAGCCACCACCTTAGCGGGGGACGGATCGGGGACGGATCATTCAGATCACCCTTGACCACCCGAACTCACCAAGCACAAGAACACCTCTCGTCAGGAGGCTATTCTTCCTTTGTACTGTTCATCCTCAGCCCAAGAGGCAATCCACCACACCACGCTGGAGTACGGTATTACACCACATCGGTGGCCTGAATCAGTATAAACCTTGTGTCTCTTGTTCTGTGAGTTCGACGTGTTGAGCTTTGAGATCGTGGGGAGGGCGTGAGCTAGGGGGAGGAGAGATCTTCGTGCGCACCCCAGTGTTCGAACCTCAAGGGTTTTGTCGGAACCCGAAATCCGACACACACACCCATGCCTCATGCTGTAAGGGTACCCTCCAAATAGTTTTTCACTCATTTATATTGCCAATAATTTAGACAAAAACCATTACTCTTTCCATATTTACTTTTTATATATTAACTATCCAATTTTAAGAAAAAAATGACATATTAATATCTAATAGTGGTCTTGTTCAATGGACACTACTGTAGGATGCTTCTAACGCGACACTACAATCAGAGACCCTTCAACAAAATTGTGTGCGATGAATTAATCTTAAACGGTGATGTAAAAAACCCGTCAAAAAAGATGCAAAACGTTTGCGATGAAGGATACATGAAAAAGGTTCATATTTTAGTTGCGTGTGCGATGCGGGGCATATGTTTCAGTTCAATGAACTGTTTGCGATGAGGCAGAACAACAGAAACGGGCAGCCAGATGAAGGCATGTGAGATATATGGCATATAGTTCACTCGGATAAACTGTTTGTGATTAGGCAACACAAAAGAAATGGTCAGCCAGATCAAGGTGTGTGTGATATATGGCATACCGTTCACTCGGATGAACTATTTTCGATTAGGCAACGCAACAGAAACGGTTTAGTCAGATCAAGGTGTGTGCAATGGAGGGCATACAGTTCATTTCGATAAACTGTTTGTGTTGAGCCAAGAGAACAGAAACGTTTCACAGAAAGAAGATGTACGTAATACGCGGCAAACATCCAAGTACATAGGTGGATAATGCACACATGACATTTACACACACCAAAGTAAACTATTACATGCATAATTAACTAGGATAAACAATCATCTGATCATCATCTATTTATTGTGACGCTCGCCGCCACTGCTGTCAGGGGGATGAACCCCGGGCAGGCATCGGAACCCGGATCCTTTTCAAAAACATTGAGTCGGCGTCGCCCCTCAATCCGGCTTGCACTTGGACGAGTTCCTCAACTCGTCCAAGTCCCTCAACCCGACCAAGTCCCTCAACCCGGCCAAGACTGCAACGCGGCCAGGCCAGCTGGCGCGTGCCGGCCGAACCCGGCAAACCGAGACTTCTCCAGCAAGCCAACTCCCTCGTGGCGTCTTCCCCAACCTGGCCACGGGTCAGCTCCCGTCCCATCCGAGGCGTACGACGGAACAAGTCCCCATAAAGGGGATGAGTGTGGCCACAGTGACCCACCAACTCCTCTAGCTGACAGGGCCGTGGCAACAGTGGTCCACCTATGTCGGATTTCGGGTTCCGGCAAAACCCTTGAGGTTCGAACACTGGGTTCGCACGAAGATCTCTCCTCCCTCTAGCTCGCACGCATCATGATCTCACGGCCTAGCTCGACGAACCCACAGAACAAGAGACACGAGATTTATACTAGTTCGGGCCACCGATGTGGTGTAATACCCTACTCCAGTGTGGTGTGGTGGATTGCCTCTTGGGCTATGGATGAACAGTACAAGGGAAGAACAACCTCCTCAGGAGAGGTGTTCTTGTGCTTGGAGAGCTTGTGTGGGTGAGGATGGTCTCAATGGTCTCTCCCTTGCTACGGTGGTGGCTAGTCCTATTTATACATGCCCTGGTCCTCTTCCCAAATATTGAGCGGGAAGGGATCCCACAACAGCCAATTTAAAAGGGGACAACTAGTACAAGCTATCCTAACTAAAGGTGGTCTTCGCCTGCCAAAGGCTCTGGTGGTGACGCTGTCTTGGGCTCCACGGTGACCTCCATCCTGCCGTCCTGCTGGTCTTGGTCTCGTTGCACCGATATGGAAACCTTTGCCTGATGCCTCGGGACTCCTCGCCTGCGCTCGCCTCTTTAGCACCAAAGAAGAAACAAGGACACTGTGCCCACTGGTGCCCGCCTGGCGCCCGCCTAGCCTTGGTCGTCATGGCTTACGTCATGGGAACCTCGCGAGGTTCCCTTGCCTTGATCTCTACACCCCTCGCGAGCCAGCCTAGTGAGGCTGCCCCCGAGGGGGTCTTGCGTCGTCCGCCTCGCGAGGCTTGGCCCCCCGCGAGGGTCTGGAGTGTTTGTTGGTGAAGATGGGCCGTACGGGGCCACTGGTGGAGCCACGCCATGGGCCGCAGGCAGGCAAGTCTGGGGACCCCCGTTCCCAGAACGCCGACAGTAGCCCCCGGGCCCAAGGCGCGCTCGGACTTGGCTTCGGGGCGAAGCCAAAGGGCAACTGTGGAGCGCCGTGGACCCCAACAGCCTGCGGCCCCGCTTGACGCGTGGTGATTGATTGGACGTGGGCGTCTCCGCTTCCCCACGCTGCCTCGGCAACTGCCCGACTGACAAAAGACTGGCGTGGGCAACGCTTGCCTTCATTGCTTTCCTTTTTCTTGCTCCAGATCCCCTTTCTTGCTCCTTGCTTCTGAAATCTACAGATCTGCCTCAATCCCCTTCCGATTCTCCAACCAATGGCGCCCCAAAAGGCCAAGGCTGCTTCGCCGCCTGCCTGGTACGAGCCGGCCCTGGAGGCGCCCAATGTCTCGGAGAAGAACCTCGCCGCCACGCGCCTGCTGAAGGCGGGGGAGAACAACGAGAAGGGGAAGACCGAGCTCCGGGCTGGCTCCGCCGATCCGGAAGCTTCGAAGAGCACCTTCTACCCCTTCTTCATGAGCAGCGTCGTCGCGGGCCTGGTTCCCCCTTTCTCTGACTTCTTCTATGTCGTCCTCCGCCATTACAGGTTGCAGGCCCTTCATCTCCATCCCAACTCTGTCCTTCTCTTGTCGATCTTTTCCTTCTACTGTGAGGCGTATGTTGGGGTAATGCCGTCCGTGGCTCTGCTGCGCCACTTCTTCTTCCTCTAAATCAACGACGGTCATACCTCTGGATGCACCAACTTCGTCGCAGCCGGCAAGGCCAACGTGATCTCGAAGGCTGGGAAGAAGGCCGAGGGCTTCAGGAGCAAGTGGGTCATGATGGATGCCAAGTGCGTCCACCCGCGGTTGACGCTGCCGACGGAGATGCCCAGTCCGATGAAGGGTGGTCTCGCGCGAAGCTTACTGATGACGGGGCGAAGTTGGTGCTGGAGAAGATGACTGCTGACCTGACGCCGGGCAACGCGAAGGCGGCGAAGCTGGTGGGGGCCATGCTCCTGAGGGAGTTCCTAATGCTGCGCGTGGCTCCGCTCCAGGCGTGCTCGCGCCCCTTGTGGACGCTTGAGGGCGCAGAGGATAAGCTTCACTTGAGTCCGAAGGCCTTGCCTGAAGAAGAGCTAGATGTGGCTCTCCGCCTCCTGGTCGGGGACGACCAGGAGTACCCGTCGAGTGCCTTCGTTCCTTTGTTCCTTCATGAGGACGGGACGCAGGTCCCGGCCGCCATGCCCACCTTTGATGGGCGCGGGCTGGTGCCGCCAGTGCCCCTTGGGGTCCCGGTGGCGACAATGCCGGTGGTCGTGTCTTCTGTTGATTCCTGCGGGGAAGGGGAAGAGGAAGAAGACGAGGAGCGCGACTCGGAGGCGTCCCCCGAGGGGATGGGGAGACCTCTCCCCTGCGCAAGGCCGACATCCTCCGCACCTTGCCTGATGACGACGACGAGGCCGACGTCCCCCCGGAGAGGGAGGAGCTGCCCGTGGCTGGGGGCTCCTCAAGGACCAAGGCCAGCTCCCAGAGGAGGCCACCGGCCGAGGTTCCGACGAGGGGCAGGTCGGCGCTGATCTCCCGAGATGATGCCTCTGCTCCGTCACCGCCTGGAGCTGCTTCCGGCCCATCTGCTGCCCCTTCTTCCGCTCCTGGAGCCTGCGCGCCCGCGCCTCAGGCTACGAGGCTCTCAGGCTTCAAGCTTAACAAGCGAAGGTACTACACTGCGGTGGACCAGTAAGTGTTCTCGCCCCGCCTTGTTCTTGCTCATGCTGCTGATCCTTGACGGTGCTCCGTTGTGCAATTAGGCTGACGCCCGCGGCGAAGACGAGGAAGGAGGAAGTAGTGGTACTGCTCGGGACCAATTTGCCTGCTGAGGCTGCATCTCCCTCCGTGGAGAAGGGGAGTGTTTGCGTTCGCGCCCCTCCGGCCCGATCGTCCTCGCGAGGCTTAGGGGAGCGTCCTCAGGAGGAGTCAGCCCCTGTGGCCCCGCTGGCTTCGGAGGTTCCAGCGTCCGGCTCGGACGCCGAGGTCCCCAGAGCTCAGGAGCTTCCTGCCTCCCAGGCCATGGTGACGACGCCGCCTCCTCCTCCTTCTGCCGCACTGCTATCTCCGGGCCCTTCCGCCTCTTCTGACGTCCTGGGGCGCGCTCTTTCCGCGATGACCCTACTGCGAGAAGATCTTCAAGGCGCCGAACGCCACCTGGTAGCCGGGCGCCTGGAGCTGGTCTCCGGCTGGCTTCACTCGGACGTGTCCGTTCGGGCGGCGCTGAGCCAGGCCGCGGTGACCCGAGAAGGACAAGCAGGCCGCCGCCCAAGCCGCGACTGCTCGCGAGGTGGCGCTGAAGGATGTCGAGGCCGCCCAAGATCGCTGCCGAGTGCTGGAGGCCGAACTGAAGACTCTGCGCAACGAGCGTGCGGAAGAAGCTCGTGGCTGCAAGGCGGAGGAGGAGAAGATGAAGGCCCTGGAGGACGCCATCAAGGGTCACGACGCCGAGCTGGAGCAGTTGGCGAAGGCGCAGGCCGCGGAGTGCAGCCGGCTGGAGAAGCTGGAGCAGGAGGTGGAAGCGGGGAAAGCCGAACTTGATGCCAAGGCAAAGGTCCTGGCCGAGGACCGCGCGGCCTTCGAGCTCCTCGAGGAGAGGTCCCACGTGGCACTGCGGGCACTCTACGAGAAGGGCTTGGAGGAGCCGCTGACCACCAACGAGGAAGGCCCTGCCCAGCTGCTTCCCTATCTGGTCGAGGCGCTTGAGGAAGTCGTGAGCAGTATCAGCCCCATGGCAGAGGAAGAAGCCCGCGTTCTTTCCTCAGCCGCGCTGACGCGCGTCTTCAGCCACCTCCATCTTCGTGATCTCGCCGCCCGGCTTGACGAGCTGCTGGAGCCTGTGGACGACGAACATTGCGCAGCCGCTGCTACAGCCGTGAAGGGTCAGGTGGAGGCCCTGCTGAAGAAGTTCCACGCCTTCGCCCCTGCGCCCTCAACCGGTGGTGCTGCTGATCCTGCAACTCCGGCAGGTGGCGCAGGTGAGGGCAACACCCTTGAAGGAGAAGCATCCCTTGCGGGTGACGGTGGCAACGTCAGGGGGTGACGAGATGACTTGCTGGCGACTCCTTCCCTGTTTAGTTTCCACAAAATGCACCGTGCCTCGTGGAGGCGTTTAAACTTGCGTTCGGCATTGGGAGAACAATATGTCTTGTAATATTTGCTTGAGATTTTGCGATTTCCTTCCCATTTGCTTTACGTTCTACGTCGGCAGGGCCCAACCCCGCGCATACCTCAGCAGCCATTGGGTCGTCCAGATCACCAGGATGAGACGAAGGAGTGAGGGGCTACATGGCTAGTTAGGCTCCTGAGTCGCGATGCTCAGGAGTCCCCCTTGACGGGTAAATAGCTTATGGGAAGGAAATGCAGGAATAGGTCCAGTGTTCTATGTCGGCAGGGCCCGGCCCCGCGCATACCTCAACTGCCGTTGGGTCGTCAGGATCACCAGGACGAGACCAAGGAGTGAGGGGTACGTGGCCAGTTAGGCTCCTAAGTCGCTATGCTCAGGAGTCCCCCTTGACGCTCAAACGACCTTCGTACCTTTTCCCTCGCCGAGGCTCGGCAAGGGAGGGGCGCACGACGACCAGGTCCGGGGGATCTGGCAGCGTGGCATACGCTTGGGCGTGACCCGAGCGCAGCCCCCGTGCCCAGCCCCCTCGCGCGACTCTCCCGAAGGGAGGTGTTGCGATGAGGCCATCCACTGAGCTCAAGGACTCCCTGAGGTTGATACGGCCAGGGGGCCGCCCTCAGTTGGTTAGCACCAGCGCGGAGCATAGCGCTTCCGCACTTGCACGGGCATAACCGCTCCTCGGTAGCGTTGACTGCCAGCACGGAGCATGGTCCTTCCACTGGTGCGTGGGAGGGGACTCCCTACTGCGGAGAGCCCCCGGGGCGTGTACAACCCCGCCCTGACACGTGGCTTGCACGGCAGGGCTAGATGAGGTGTGTCTGGGCACCCATGAGCCAGCGCGGGACTCACGAGGCCCTACCTCAAGGCGGGTTGCGCCTGGTCTTGGTTCTTGATGGCTGTGGTGTTCCTGCGAGATGGTTAGGCAACCTGCGCCGAATTAATTTCCTGAGGTTATCGCACGGGAAGGCCAAACACCAACGACCCCAGGAGGTGACGTGAACGGGGCCAACCCACCAGATAGAGCTCAGCCGTTGGATTTATCGACGCTGCAGGGACGGGCCCGAGCACAGATGCCGTGCCTAGCCTTCTTATGCGAAGGATCCTGAAGAAAGATGGTCGGCGCGCGGCTCCCATGGTGGGTGACAATCAAGCAGGTGATAACCATAGATAGATCATGCATGGAAAGCGAACTAGCTTAGGTAAATGCAAGAACGATACATGCCATTGGGTCGGACCCGAGCGGCCTGGGGATGATGCAGCCCGAGGGGCGCCCCCAGCAAAGTGAGCTAAAGATGCAAAAGGATACATGTCGCAGGGACAGGCCCACGCGGCCTGGGAATGATGCAGCCCGAGGGGCGCTCCCAGCTAAATAAACTTGAAAAATGTCACCTGGTTTCGTTGTCGAAGGGATGCTGGGGTAGCTGAAGATGCGTGGCGAAGGGGTTGCTCCTCATGAGCCACCGAAGCCCTGAGCCTCGGGAGGCTCTGTGGGTGGTTCCCTGAGGACCGTCTCCATCTCCTCCAAGACTGCGTGATGCCTGGCCTCCTGAGCCGCCATGACGCTCTGCAGGTTGCGCTGGAAGGCGGATACCACACTCGTCAGTCCGAATGGCATGCGAACATAGCTGTGAGGTGGGCCCTCGCAACGTCCCACGCGCGAAGGCCAGAAAAGCTCCTGAGATGCGGCCCTGTTGAGCCCTGGGATGTCGATCCAGATGCGCAGCCCACCATTCTCGCCTGGATGGGGAGCCGCGCCAGGCGAGCGGCGATTGCCGCGCATGGCCCTTGCATCTTGCAGCTCCTGAGTAGTTTTGGCAATGAACTCCTGAGCACTGGGCACTCCTCGCCCGGTTTCCTCCTGAGGGAAACGTGCCGCAAAGCACGCCTCCATGTGGTGCCCGAGTGCCTCCCTCGTGCTGTTGGCGCCAGGCGCGCCTTCCTATGCGCGGGAGGGAGGTGCCCCATCTGAGGGCGCAGGTCTTGAGGTGGTGCTGCTGGTGACGCCGCTATCCTGAGGCCCTGTACGGAGCAGTTGCTTCTTCTTCTTGGGGATGGCCTCAGGATGGTATAGGATTCCTTCGTTGTCGGGTCTTCGATTGTTGCGGCCTGGAAGGCGCGCTCGAGGGAGCATACCATATCCTTCTCCTCCCAGGCGATTGTGATGATACCACCAGTCCCTGGCATCTTGAGGACGTTGTAGCTGTGGTGGGTCACTGCCATGAACTTGGCCAACGCTGGGTACTCGAGGATTGCGTTGTATGGCAAACGAATGTGGGCGACGTCGAAGTCGATGAGCTCGGTGTGGGAGTTGTCGCGCCCATCGAAGGTGACTGGGAGGCGGACTTGCCCGATTGGGGTGGTGGAACCATCGGTCACTCCTGAGAAGGGCTTGGTCGGTTGCAGCTGATCATAGGGTACTTGAAGGCGATCGAACGTGTCGACGGACAGGACGTTAAGCCCCGCACCGCCATCGATGAGGGTCTTGGTGACTTGGACGTTGCTGATGACAGGCGAGCAAAGCATTGGGAGAGCATCGGCGGCTGCGGCGCACTTGAGCTGGTCCGCCGAGCTAAAAGTGATGGCGTACTTGTACCACCTGAGCGAGCGTGTGGCCTCTAGCTTGGGAAGAGCCGCGTTCACCTCGCGAGGAAACTGCTTGAAGGTATGCTGAGACGCTGGGGCCTGAGCTCCGCCCAAGATGCAGGCGATAGCGCGCGTTTCCTGGAAGCCCCCAGCCCCCTCGTCCTGATGGTGGTCGTCATTTCTCCTGGGTGGTGGCGGGAGTGGAGGAAGACCAGCGTTACCCTGAGGGCGGTCCTCGCGAGGCTGATCCCTCCAGGCTTCCTCACGAGGCTGATCCTGCCAGCGGTCCTCGCGAGGCCGTTCGCGCCACTCTTAGCTTGGGCCGTGATCGTCCAAGCGACCTCCGCCTCGTCCTCCTCCTCGGCCGTAGCCCTGGTCGTTGCGCTCGGGGCATCGACCGAAGCGTCCATCTCGAATGGCCCTGAGCTCCTGACAATCGTTGGTGTTGTGGCTCTGTACGTTGTGGAAGGCGCAGAACGGTCGGCTACTCCTGGACGACTCGGGATGGTCCCAGCCGTGCTTCGAATCAGGCTCCGCCGCGAGTACGGCCACTCCTTTGCGCTTGACATCTTTCGCCTTGGCTTTCTTCTCCTCTCGGTCGGTAGCAGGGAGCTCGAGGAGGGAAAGGCGCCCTTCCTCAGCTCTTGCGCACTTGGTCGCCAGGTTGAATAGCTCCAGAGCCGTGCATAGCTCCTTGTGGATGGCGAGCTTCTCCTTCATCTTGACGTCGCGGAAGCCATCGGAAAACACCGAAATGATGGCCTCGTCCGTCACCTTGGGGATCTTGAGACGAACATTGTTGAAGCGCTGGATGTACTTTTGCAAGGTCTCTCCTGGCTGCTGCTTGATACGGCGCAGGTCACCCGCGGCCGGAGGGCGGTCGCGAGTGCCCTGGAAGTTGGTGACACGCATCTGATCCCAGGAGGAGATCGAGCCCGGGGGCAGGTTCAGGAGCCATGAACAGGCGCCGGCCTTGAGAGCCATGGGGAACCAGTTCGCCATGACCTTTTCGTCGCCGTTGGCCGCCTCGATGCTCAGCTCGTAGAGCTGCAAGAACTCCGCAAGGTTGGGGGTGCCTTCATAGCGAGGAGGCAGATCTGGCTTGAACTTGCCCGGCCAGACGACCACGCAGCTCAGGAGTGAAGGCGCAGCAGCCGGCCGTGGCCACCGGGGCCGTCGTGGAGGCGGAGCTTGACCTTGGTGTCCCCGCGCCGCCACGGCAAGTGGCGCGTGGCCCTGCCACGGCAAGTGATCCTGACGTGGTGGTGCTAGGAGCGGTGGAGCGTTTTCTTGCGGTCAGGGAACTTCTTGGCAGCTTCCTTCTTCCCGCGCGGGCACCTAGCGCTGCGGGTCGTGCCGAGGGGCCACGCGTCTTGGTGCCAGAGCGCCGTCTTGGTGCAGAGGCGGTAGAGGTGCTCCGTGAGATACGTCGCCCGCAGCTGGTGGAGGGCGAGGCAGCGAGAGGCGCGGTGCGGGGGAGCCCCCAGCGGCGCTGACGAGCTCGGCGATGCGGTCCAACCAGTCCTCGGGGCGGTAGCGCAGGAGCTCGCGTGCCATGAGCAACACGGCCTGCGCGTCCGTGGGAGCGCGGCGAGCGTGAGACGACGAGCCGGCTGGGGTTAGCGACGGAGTGGCGGTGCGGCCATCCCGCCGCACGGAGGGGTGCAGAGAGGATGCTTGCTACTCGTTTCCTGCCGGACCGGTGGCGGCGTTGGTGGCGGGTGACGGAGAACGATGGGGAGGCCCGCCGACAGGGGCTATCTGAGCGACACGGGTGGCGAGAGCGGCCCGGCGCTCAGCGCGGGCCTGGCGAGCGTCGGCCATGAACTTGGTGGAGTGGCAAACGCGGATCGACGATAGGAAAGCTTCAGCGCACCCCTACCTGGCGCGCCAAATGTCGGATTTCGGGTTTCGGCAAAACCCTTGAGGTTCAAACACTTGGGTGCGCACGAAGATCTCTCCTCCCTCTAGCTCGCACGCATCATGATCTCACGCCCTAGCTCGATGAACCCATAGAACAATAGACACGAGATTTATACTGGTTCGGGCCACCGATGTGGTGTAATACCCTACTCCAGTGTGGAGTGGTGGATTGCCTCTTGGGCTATGAATGAACAGTACAAGGGAAGAACAGCCTCCTCAGGAGAGGTGTTCTTGTGCTTGGAGAGCTTGTGTGGGTGAGGATGGTCTCAATGATCCGTCCCTTGCTACGGTGGTGGCTAGTCCTATTTATGGAGGCCCTGGTCCTCTTCCCAAATATTGAGCGGGAAGGGATCCCACAACGGCCAATTTAAAGGGGGACAACTAGTACAAGATATCCTGACTAAAGGTGGTCTTTGCCTGCCAATGGCTCTGGTGGTGACGCTATCTTGGGATCCACGGTGACCTCCGTCCTGCCGTCCTGCTGGTCTTGGTCTCGTTGCACCGATATGGAAACCTTTGCCTGATGCCTCGGGACTCCTCGCCTGCGCTCGCCTCTTTAGCACCAAAGAGGAAACGAGGACACTGTGCCCGCTGGCGCCCGCCTAGCCTTGGTCGTCATGGCTTACGTCATGGGAACCTCGCGAGGTTCCCTTGCCTTGATCTCTCCGCCCCTCGCGAGCCAGCCTTGTGAGGTGTGACACCCAAAATTTTATCTGGCCTTTTCAAAAAATTTATTTGACGTGAGGGAGGTGTTTTAAATTTTTTTTAAGAACCCTCCCTTTCAAATTTTTTTTTATGGCAAGAGTTTTATTTGGATTCACCCAAGACTTGATTTTGGTCTTGGAGGTTCTTTCTTTTTATTCGGACTCAAACCAAAATGCTTTTCACTTGGGAAAAATGTCTTTTGAAAATTTCTTTGAAAATGCCCTATGGCTTTTGGAATGATCCTTTGCCACTTTCAACAAATCTCTCTTGCCATGACCTTAGTGCAAATCCACTCTCATAAACCTTTCCTCATCTTTGGATCATGATTTACTTCAAATCCAGCAAGTTGGACCTCTCCATATATTTATTTCCACTTATTTCTTATCAAAAACAATTTCAGCCTTCTATTCTAGCTCTTGGAGATTTACAAAGGAGCTACCCTTTCTGTTTTGATTTTTGCCCCCAAACCAATTTCCCTTCCTAGTCCTTTGAACCCTCAACCAAGATCCATGAAGATCCACTGGTCTCCAGTTCAAATTTTTCAAACTATACTTGCTGCAAGTTTGGACCAGATTTACCAAATTTGATGAAATTCATTCAAATCCTTCTCCAAAAATTCTGAGAAAAATCAGGCAGCCTCTGGGTACATTGAGAGGTCACCTCACCAAGTCCCAGCTCCAGGAAAAATTTTCTTCACACCATATCATTTCATCGAACACCTTCAGAGCACTGTCAATGTCTTGTTCAGTCAAATTCAGTTAACAGTGTCTGAACCACTGTCGTTTCTTCAGTGTCCGTTGCCGATCTCACCAGTGCCCCGGCGTTGCCGTGTTTCCTGTCCCCTCCCCCTTGTCCTCTGCACCGCACGAGCGCCTGGATGCTTGCGGGCGTCGGCGACAAGCAGGAGGAGGTGCGCCGCCCCGTGACCGATGCCAGCGGCGGCTTTGCGGCCGCCAGGAAGAAGCACAGCGTAGACGGCGCTGGCCAGCGCCGCCCAAGCCACCGGAGGCCGCCGCGTGGTCTTCCACTCCCCCATGCGCGCTGCCACCCTCGTCGTGAACCGCTAGGCGCGGAGCGCGCTCTCTGCCGCCGCCGTGCCAGTACGGCGACCCCGACGAAGACCGGCGCCATTACGCCATGCCCGACCGAGTTTAGCAGTGGAACGGGACCAGTAACTCCCACTGATGCTGCCTGGCCACCTAAACCCCCTGCCAATCCACTGCATCGCCGTAATTGCTCGCCGGAGATTCTCCGTTCACGGCCACCCCCTCGAGCCGCCTATAAATAGAGGCCCCGAGCTCCAGCTAGTACCCACACCACCTCTGCACTCCACCAAGACCCCGCCTAGCCACTGGAAGAGCCCCGAGGGAGTCTCCTTCCTCAACTCCGGCCGCCGCGACCCGCCACGGGATCCAGCTCGATTCTCTCCCGTGCGTGCACCTCTGCCTCCCATCTCTTGCCACTAGCTCTCTAGTGCATCCCTCCTTCTGACCCGCGCTTCAATTCGAAGTTTGCAGCACACCACCGGAGTTCCCCACCATCACCCGAGCCGCCGTCCGCCGGAGAAAGTGTCGCCGTCGACGTGGTGCTCCCCGACGCCCAAGTCCACCACCCACCGACGCGGAAGGACACGCTGATACTCTTGGTACACTCCGATCTCCCTGACTCGCCGTGGTTCGACGCCGGCGACCACCGCAGCCTTCGGGCGCCGGCGAGGTTTTTCAAACCTGACATGTGGACCCCCCACGTCAGCCTCTCTTCTTTCACCCCCGAAGCGTTTTCTGTTGGCGCCTTCGGGCAGAGTACGTTTTCTCTGTGGGCTGGCGCGTTTCTATTCGAACCGTTTTCTGTTTTCTCAGTTTAGCCCCTGGAACTTTTCTGTTTCATTACAGATGAGTCCCTGGACAGAAACCCTTATAACTTTTTAATAAAAAGTGATTTTTGAGTGATTCTTTTTCTGACAGTCTTATAATTTTGTCTAGTTTTTTATGGGATTTATTTGAAAAAATTTTGGAACAACTTTTATGCACGCGTTGGTTTTCACGTTAGTATGCATTTTCGCTATACCGTAGGTTCCGGGAGAGGTGACGGAGCCGCGAACTTCGCCGAGCTAGACTCCGACTTCTCCGAACCAGGCAAGCATGTTTGAACCTTTGATATGATAGGTGTTTTGCATGTTTGCGTGAAAGGTTGTGCATGGCATATGAGTATCGGTGAGTATCTCGTTGCATGTGAGGCAACTACCCGTGTGTTCCAAAGTTACTGTGATCTCTGATGAGAGATGGCCTAGTCATGTGGTGACATGAAGGGCAGTAAGGTGGTACTGTTGTAGCATGCCAGCCTTACGTCATCCGATAATTCCGACGTTAACGTGGACGGAGTCACGTTATCGTTCTTCCCCCTTCCGTGCTACCACTTGTTTTCTGCCAGAATGCGGTTTAGTAAGTTGGTAACCTCTTTCCGTGTACACACCAAACAGAGGGGCCGGGATGATGGTTCCATGGCCCTGGATTAAAGCCAGTCATCCGGTCAGGGGGCATGGGTGTTTCCGGTTGGGACCGAGAGGGGGGCACCCCTTAGAGCGCGCGTATAGAAATTTTGATCCCATGCTACGCGAGGTTGTAGCCTCCCCGTCTCAAGGTTTTCTTGAACGTTGCCGAGGGTGATTCCTGGCTTCGGAATGTTGAATGGGTGTGTACTGGTTAGACGTGTTTCTTCCAAAACACCGTAAACGGAACTAGTCCCCGTGACTACTGAAATCCGTTGGCTGTGGTTAAAGTACAAACTCTGCAGAGTCAAATCCTTCCGAGTCATCGTATCCATGGTCAAGTATCGTGATCAGTGTATCCATATCTATGTCAAGTCCTCGTGGTATTATCCCCGGTAACCAAACTTGAGTGGTAAACTTAGTTAAACATTTTTCCTAAGGATGGACTAACCCCTGTTATTTATCTCATGCTTGATTATTCCTTGGTTATGATTTAAATCCTTGAGCTACTAAGATATTAAGTTATGAAGCCCTTTATGTGATGTCGCTCAGACGTCCGACTGTGGCATGTTTGTTATTTACTTTCGATGTAAGCCCTTTATGTGATGTCGCTCAGACGTCCGACTGTGGCATGTTTGTTATTTACTTTCGATATAAGCCCTTTATGTGATGTCGCTCAGACGTCCGACTGTGGCACTTATGTTATTTACTTTTGATATAAGCCCTTTCTGCGATGTCGCTCAGACGTCCGACTGTGGCACGCACTGTCTTTTATTTTCAATTATAAGCCCTTTATGTGGTGTCGCCCTGACGCCCGACTGCGGCATTGTTATTCTTGCATTTTCCTCTCGAGGAGTCATTCAGACCCTCGTTTGGCACCCAGTATTTATTTTGGGATTTCGGGAGGACTACCGCCCGACTTCTCTTTTATTTCCCATGCATTATTGTCTCGATGTCTGAATGCACTTGTTAACCTGTTCTTATGCTCCATGCTTACATTTGTTATATCTTATGTCCGAACTGTCTTGCGAGTACTTTCATAGTACTCACCTGGCTTGTTGATTTGGCCAGATGTTGACGAAGGCGATCTCTTGGATGAAGAGTTTGATAGTGCGTCCGACGCCTAGAGGAGTCCCAGTCAGTCCCGTGCGATCCTGGATATTGGTCACTTGTATTATATACGCTTCCGCCACCCGCAATAAGTCTCCTCGAGCCTCACTCCGACGCTCGAAGAGTTGTTAGTTTTTCAGGAGTCTTATCACCCACATCGCGGTGATATTTCCACCACCGTTGTTATCGTGAGTTAGTAGTTATGCCACCCTATCCGCCATTATGTTTTATCGGCGTACATGTAATAAATTGTTGAGCAGTCTCCGCTCAACCTTGTATTATATTCAGTACTCCTGGTATTTTTCTTCTGTGACCAAGATATTGTCTACCAGTGAGAAGGAATTCTTCTTTACTGGTCCGTAAAAGGGATTGGTCTCTCAATAAATATTTTATTGAAAAACCGGTCGTGACAAGCTTGGTATCAGAGCCAGGCTGACTGTAGGAAGCCACTAGGTGCGATCGCTAATCGGTTATTAGCGTCTTTTGTGCTTTTTCAGCATTTTGCAATTGTAGCTATTTTCTGTTGGTCATCATAAATTTATGACTTGACTACTCAGAATTTTTGCCTACTTTTGTAGATGGCTGGCAGCAACTGCGAGACTCGAGTGTTCACGAACGTGCCCGAGGGGTTTGTCAAACTCCTCGTCTCCATCACCAAGCTCGCGATCGGGCCAGCGACTCGTCCGGAGTTCACGCTTTACCAGCACAAGCTCAGCGACGACGTGTCTATGCACCAAGCCGTGGTGCAATTCAAGGGAGGACGTTCTGCATCTCGCCACTTCCGTTTTGTGGGAAGGGCCATGCCTACGGAGAGGCATGCCATGCAGATGGCTGCCCGGGAGGCGATAGCTCGCCTTCGGGACATCCTTCCTATGATGAAGACTCGTCGCTACCGCTACCTCCCATGCCATGTGCCATATACTTGTCACTATGCATTTGCCTGCCATCGGGGAGAGCGAGATGAAGCCATCGAGATGGTCGTGGAGTACCTCAAGGCTCTGGAGGAATCCTTCGACAACCTCGTGGACGATCTTGTGGCTGCCCGCATGGACTTAGTCCGGGGCGGTCCTGCCTGCAGGAAGGAGCTTCTCCACACGGCACCGCCTCTGACATTCGTCTCGTCTTCAGCCTCTTATACACCGGCCATTTTGGCTACTGCTCGCCGTCTGCCTACCACTGAGGAGTTCGACAGAGTCATCGCTCCAACTCCAGTCAGAGCTGCACCGCCTGCCACACCCGCACTACCGCCTGTCGCACCCGCGCCGTCACCGCAGCGCAGTGTTTCGCGCCAGGAGCCTGCTAGAGAGGAGGTGGAGGTTGAATCTCCTGCACCGCTGAGCCTTGCCCTCGGCAAGGGAAAGGACATCGTCACCATCTCCGACTGAGAGCGCCGAGTAGCCGCGCGTTATGTCTGCTTGTATGATGTGTTTTCTCTGTATGCTAGTTTGTATTAGTGTGTTCGCTGCATTCCGGAGGAGTGTGCTAGTCTAAATAACATGTCAGGATTGTGTACACACATCCTGAGTGCTGTATCGTGTGTTTGCTTTTCGCGTGTAAGATTGGTGTTAAGCAGTTCTTCTCCATGCGAAATCGTTCATGCTTTCTTGAAAAAAAATCTTGAGGTCTTTTAAATTTTTGCCTTTGCAAGATTTTCCTTCTGCCACACAGTCCTTCTTATATGAGTTTGCAAAATAATACCCCAGACTGGAAAAATGTCTCGTCCGTGGACTCGTTCCATGCCCAATCAGCCAGAAGAAGTTTATGGAACACAGACTAGCAACAACTTCACTCAGGGACAGTCCAGTCAGCAGGACAGCGAAGCAGCCTTCTCTCAAGTATGCCGTCTCTTCGAACAAAGCCAGCAACAGCACCAAGAGATGATGAATCACGTCATCAATATGGGAAACCACCGTGAACCCTATCAACCACATTCCAAGTTGTCTGAATTATAGAAGACTCGCACTTCAATGTTTGCTCACACCGATAGGCCGCTGGAAGCCGATGATTGGCTTCGTGACATCGAGAGAAAGCTGATTATCGCTCAGTGCTCAGACCATGAGAAGGTGCTTTATGCACCACACTACCTTACTGGAGCAGCTGCAGCATGGTGGGAAAACTTCCTACACATGCATCCCAGTGAACACAACATCACCTGGGAAGAATTCAAGGAAGGCTTTCGTGGGGCACACATCCCCAGGAGCATCATAAAAATCAAGAAGAGAGAATTTGACGACCTCAAGCAAAGAGGCATGTCAGTGACAGAATACAACGGTCAGTTTACCCAGCTATCTCGTTATGCCTACGACGAGCACATGACAGAGAACAAGAAGATGGAAAAATTCCTGGACGGCCTGGCACCGGCACTAAGATGCCAACTGGTTGTACACACTTTCCCGGATTTTAAAACTCTGGTTGACAAGGCCATTACCTTGGAGAATGAGCGCCGTAGTTTGGAAGATATCCGTAAGCGAAAGAGGGACAAGACGACTCTTGCTCGCAACAACCGAAGCAAGACTGAGGTTCCAAGGACAGAAGCAAGGAAATCCACGACTACTGATCTAAGGCCAGTCAGACAGTTTCATGCCAGGGACAAGGAGTTCACGTACCGTCCAGGGGTCACATGCTATGCTTGTGGTGAAGAAGGGCACTATGCTAAATAGTGCCCAAAGCAAAGGAACTTGGCCCCCAAGCCAAACAATGGTGGGAGTAATCCAGCCCCCAAGCGCAACAATTTCAATCCCAACAACAACCACAGGAAGGGTCACCTAAACCATGTGACCAGGGAAAAGCGCAGAATGCCCCAGACATCGTGCTCGGTACGTTCCCTGTCAACACAGTACCTGCCACGGTTTTGTTTGATTCTGGAGCTTCCCATTCGTTCGTTTTGAAGAATTTTGTTTTGCAACATGGTTTTCCGATGCTTCCCTTGGAAAAATCTATGATCATCAAGTCCCCCGGAAATAAGCAGATCGCTCAGAGTTACTGCCAAGGAGTGATCATTGAGTTCAAAGGACTAAAATTCCAAGCAAATCTCATCGTGTTGGAAAATAAAGGACTGGATGTCATTTTAGGGATGGACTGGTTGACCACCAACAAAGGATTCATTGACTGTTTCAATCGGACCGTGATACTCACTCACCATCACGGCAAGACAATAAAGGTTACAGCTCAAGAAAGGCCACGGTCACGGCAACCAAAGCTGAACAAAGTGGACATTTCAGAACTGAGAAAAGTTCCAGTGGTATGCGAGTTTCCTGACGTATTTCCTGAAGAACTACCAGGCATGCCACCAGACCGAGAGATAGAGTTCAGCATTGAACTAGCACCTGGCACCGCTCCCATCTATAAGAAACCTTATAGAATGGCACCCTCAGAATTGGTGGAATTGAAGAAGCAGATAAAGGAACTATTGGACAAAGGATTTATTCGAGCCAGCTCCTCACCATGGGGTTCGCCCGTATTATTCGCTAAGAAAAAGGGTGGGACACTGAGACTATGTATAGACTATCGAGCTCTCAATATGGTCACCATCAAGAACAAATATCCGATGCCACGGATAAATGATTTGTTTGACCAGCTCGCACAAGCCAAGGTGTTCTCAAAAATTGATTTGAGATTGGGATACCATCAATTGAAAGTACGGACAGAAGATATCCCTAAGACAGCATTTACCTCCAGATACGGATTATATGAGTTCACAGTGATGCCTTTTGGACTAACGAACGCCCCCGCATATTTCGTCCACCTCATGAACAAAGTGTTCATGAAATTCATGGACAAATTTGTTGTGGTGTTCATCGACGATATTCTGGTATATTCAAGGACACCAGAAGAGCATGCTGAGCATCTCAGAATTGTTTTGGGAGAATTAAGGAAACATCAGTTGTACGCCAAATTTAGCAAGTGTGAGTTTTGGCTAAGGCAAGTCGGTTTCCTAGGCCATATATTGAACCAAGAAGGCGTGGCCGTAGACCCAGAAAAAGTCAAAGCCATACTTGACTGGAAGCCACCCGCCAACGTGACAGATGTGCGGAGTTTCCTTGGAATGGCCGGATATTACAGAAGATTTATTGAAGGATTCTCCACTGTGTCGAAAACAATGACCCAATTGCTCAAGAAAGACAAGAAGTTTGTATGGACGGAAGCATGCGAGAGAAGCTTCCAAGAGCTTAAGAAGAAGCTAACAACCGCACCGGTCTTAACCGTGCCAGACCTACACAAGAGTTTTGAAGTATATTGTGACGCGTCCCGAAAGGGCCTCGGATGTGTGCTGATGCAAGATGGCAAAGTTGTCGCGTATGCTTCCAGGCAGCTACGGAAGCATGAGAAAAACTATCCAACACATGACTTGGAGCTAGCAGCGGTCATCCATGCACTCAAGGAGTGGAGGCACTTTCTGTTGGGAAATCATTGTGAAATATATACGGACCATAAGAGCCTTAAATATATTTTCACACAACCAGAGCTAAATTTACGCCAACGACGCTGGTTGGAATTGGTCAAGGACTATGATGTCGGCATTCACTACCATCCAGGGAAAGCAAATGTAGTGGCTGATGCCCTTAGTCGAAACCCCAGCCCGGACAACGACGGTCCGCAAAACTTGAGGCCTGAGTTTCAGCAAGAGTTCGCTAGGCTCAACATGGTGTTAGTCTCTGAGGGCACCGTATCAAATCTGGAGATACAACCTACCCTAGTTGAACAAATTAAGAAGGCTCAACAGGGACATCCCAGCATCGAAGGAATAAAGAAGAAAATGAACTTTGGTAAGACTTCAGAGTTCGTCACAGACAGTGAAGGAATATTATGGTACGGAGACAGACTTTGCGTACCTAACATTGAGGAACTCAAGCAACAAATCCTAACCGAAAGCCACACCGCTCCATACTCGATCCATCCTGGAGGAACCAAAATGTACAAAGACATTCAGGAAAGATTTTGGTGGCACGGTATGAAAAGAGATATAGCCACATTTATTGCTTGTTGCGATTCATGTCAGCGCATCAAGGCCGAGCATCAAAAGCCAGCAGGGCTACTCCAGCCAAACAGGATACCGGAGTGGAAATGGGATGAAATAGGAATGGACTTCATCGTCGGACTACCTCGATCACAACGCGGAAATGACGCCGTATGGGTCATCACAGACCGACTAACCAAGGTTGCTCATTTCATTCCCGTGAAGACTACCTACTCCACACAAAGGCTGGCCAAGCTTTATCTCTCCCGTATAGTTTGTTTGCATGGAGTCCCAAAGACTATAATATCCGACCGAGGCACACAATTTGTCTCCAAATTTTGGGATCACCTGCAACAAGCTCTGGGCACGCAACTAGCTTTCAGTACAGCGTACCACCCTCAGACTGATGGACAAACGGAACATGTGAACGAAATCCTAGAGGATATGCTGAGGGCCTGTGTGCTCACCTATGGATCCAGTTGGGAAGAGAGTTTGCCGTATGCCGAGTTTGCTTACAACAACAGTTACCAAGCCAGCTTACAAATGGCACCCTTTGAAGCATTGTACGGACGGAGGTGTCGTACCCCACTGAATTGGTCAGAAACAGGTGACAGCCGTATCTTCGGCCCAGACATGCTTAAAGAGGCCGAGGAGAAAGTTACGTAGATCAGGGACAGACTCAAGACAGCACAAAGCCGACAAAAGAGCTACTACGATCAAAAACATCGTGAGGTCAGCTTTGAACCTGGTGATTCCGTATACCTCCGAGTATCTCCTATGAGGGGTCTGCAATGGTTCAAAATTAAGGGGAAGCTAGCCCCGAGATTTATCGGACCATTCTATATAATTGCACGAAGAGGCACGGTAGCCTACCAACTAGACTTACCCAAGGAGCTGTCAGACGTCCATGACGTGTTCCATGTCTCACAATTGAGAAAATGTGTAAGTAACCCGGAGAAGCATGTACCTCATGAAAGCATTGATATACAACCAGACCTCACCTACAGAGAGAGGCCAGTAAAGATTCTGGAAGAGTCTGAACGGAGGACCCGTCAGAAAACGACAAATTTTTTCAAAGTTCAGTGGAGCAACCACACTGAGGATGAAGCTACATGGGAAAGGGAAGATTTTCTCCGGGCAGAGTACCCATATCTATTCGAGGATCAGCTGAAATCTCGAGGACGAGATTTTTCCTAAGGGTGTAGGTGTTGTGACACCCAAAATTTTATTTGGCCTTTTCAAAAAATTTATTTGACGTGAGGGAGGTGTTTTAATTTTTTTTAAGAACCCTCCCTTTCAAAATAATTTTTTTTATGGCAAGAGTTTTATTTGGATTCACCCAAGACTTGATTTTGGTCTTGGAGGTTCTTTCTTTTTATTCGGACTCAAACCAAAATGCTTTTCACTTGGGAAAAATGTCTTTTGACAATTCCTTTGAAAATGCCCTATGGCTTTTGGAATGATCCTTTGCCACTTTCAACAAATCTCTCTTGCCATGACCTTAGTGCAAATCCACTCTCCATAAACCTTTCCCTCATCTTTGGATCATGATTTACTTCAAATCCAGCAAGTTGAACCTCTCCATATATTTATTTCCACTTATTTCTTATCAAAAACAATTTCTGCCTTCTATTCTAGCTCTTGGAGATTTACAAAGGAGCTACCCTTTCTGTTTTGATTTTTGCCCCCAAACCAATTTCCCTTCCTAGTCCTTTGAACCCTCAACCAAGATCCATGAAGATCCACTGGTCTCTAGTTCAAAATTTTCAAACTATACTTGCTGCAAGTTTGGACCAGATTTGCCAAATTTGATGAAATTCATTCAAATCCTTCTCCAAAAATTCTGAGAAAAATCAGGCAGCCTCTGGGTACATTGAGAGGTCACCTCACCAAGTCCTAGCTCCAGGAAAAATTTTCTTCACACCATATCATTTCATCGAACACCTTCAGAGCACTGTCAATGTCTTCTTCAGTCAAATTCAGTTAACAGTGTATGAACCACTTTCGTTTCTTCAGTGTCCGTTGCTGATCTCACCAGTGCCCCGGCGTCGCCGTGTTTCCTGTCCCCTCCCCCTTGTCCTCTGCACCGCACGAGCGCCAGGATGCTTGCGGGCGTCGGCGACGAGCAGGAGGAGGTGCGCCGCCCCGTGACCGACGCCAGCGGCGGCTTTGCGGCCGCCAGGAAGAAGCACAACGTAGACGGCGCTGGACAGCCGCCCAAGTCACCGGAGGCCGCCGCGTGGTCTTCCACTCCCCCATGCGCGCTGCCACCCTCGTCGTGAACCGCTAGGCGCGGAGCGCGCTCTCTGCCGCCGCCGTGCCAGTACGGCGACCCCGACAAAGACCGGCGCCATTACGCCATGCCCGACCGAGTTTAGCAGTGGAACGGGACCAGTAACCCCCACTGATGCTGCCTGGCCACCTAAACCCCCTGCCAATCCACTGCATCGCTGTAATTGCTCGCCGGAGATTCTTCGTTCACGGCCACCCCCTCGAGCCGCCTATAAATAGAGGCCCCGAGCTCCAGCTAGTACCCACACCACCTCTGCACTCCACCAAGACCCCGCTTAGCCACTGGAAGAGCCCCGAGGAAGTCTCCTTCCTCAACTCCGGCCGCCGCGACCCGCCACGGGATCCAGCTCGATTCGCTCCCGTGCGTGCACCTCTGCCTCCCATCTCTTGCCAGTAGCTCTCTAGTGCATCCCTCCTTCTGACCCGCGCTTCAATTCGAAGTTTGCAGCACACCACCGGAGTTCCCCACCATCACCCGAGCCGCCGTCCGCCGGAGAAAGTGTGGCCGTCGACGTGGTGCTCCCCGACGCCCAAGTCCACCACCCACCGACGCGGAAGGACACGCTGATACTCTTGGTACACTCCGATCTCCCTGACTCGCCGTGGTTTGACGCCGGCGACCACCGCAGCCTTCGGGCGCCGGCGAGGTTTTTCAAACCTGACATGTGGACCCCCCACGTCAGCCTCTCTTCTTTCACCCCCGAAGCGTTTTCTGTTGTCGCCTTCGGGCAGAGTGCGTTTTCTCTGTGGGCTGGCGCGTTTCTATTCGAACAGTTTTCTGTTTTCTCAGTTTAGCCCCTCGAACTTTTCTGTTTCATTACAGATGAGTCCCTAGACAGAAACCCTTATAACTTTTTAATAAAAAGTGATTTTTGAGTGATTCTTTTTCTGGCAGTCTTATAATTTTGTCTAGTTTTTTATGGGATTTATTTGGAAAATATTTGGAACAACTTTTATGCACGCGTTGGTTTTCACGTTAGTATGCATTTTCGCTATCCGTAGGTTCCGGGAGAGGTGACGGAGCCGCAAACTTCGCCGAGCTAGACTCCGACTTCTCCGAACCAGGCAAGCATGTTTGAACCTTTGATATGATAGGTGTTTTGCATGTTTGCGTGAAAGGTTGTGCATGGCATATGAGTATCGGTGAGTATCTCGTTGCATGTGAGGCAACTACCCGTGTGTTCCAAAGTTACTGTGATCTCTGATGAGAGATGGCCTAGTCACGTGGTGACATGAAGGGCAGTAAGGTGGTACTGTTGTAGCATGCCAGCCTTACGTCATCCGATAATTCCGACGTTAACGTGGACGGAGTCACGTTATCGTTCTTCCCCCTTCCGTGCTACCACATGTTTTCTGCCAGAATGCGGTTTAGTAAGTTGGTAACCTCTTTCCGTGTACACACCAAACAGAGGGGCCGGGATGATGGTTCCATGGCCCTGGATTAAAGCCAGTCATCCGGTCAGGGGGCATGGGTGTTTCCGGTTGGGACCGAGAGGGGGGCACCCCTTAGAGCGCGCGTATAGAAATTTTGATCCCATGCTACGCGAGGTTGTAGCCTCCCCGTCTCAAGGTTTTCTTGAACGTTGCCGAGGGTGATTCCTGGCTTCGGAATGTTGAATGGGTGTGTACTGGTTAGACATGTTTCTTCCAAAACACCGTAAACGGAACTAGTCCCCGTGACTACTGAAATCCGTTGGCTCTGGTTAAAGTACAAACTCTGCAGGGTCAAATCCTTCCGAGTCATCGTATCCATGGTCAAGTATCGTGATCAGTGTATCCATATCTATGTCAAGTCCTCGTGGTATTATCCCCGGTAACCAAACTTGAGTGGTAAACTTGGTTAAATATTTTTCCTAAGGATGGACTAACCCCTGTTATTTATCTCAGGCTTGATTATTCCTTGGTTATGATTTAAATCCTTGAGCTACTAAGATATTAAGTTATCAAGCCCTTTATGTGATGTCGCTCAGACGTCCGATTGTGGCATGTTTGTTATTTACTTTCGATACAAGCCCTTTATGTGATGTCGCTCAGACGTCCGACTGTGGCATGTTTGTTATTTACTTTCGATATAAGCCCTTTATGTGATGTCGCTCAGACGTCCGACTGTGGCACTTATGTTATTTACTTTTGATATAAGCCCTTTCTGCGATGTCGCTCAGACGTCCGACTGTGGCACGCACTGTCTTTTATTTTCAATTATAAGCCCTTTATGTGGTGTCGCCCTGACGCCCGACTGCGGCATTGTTATTCTTGCATTTTCCTCTCGAGGAGTCATTCAGACCCTCGTTTGGCACCTAGTATTTATTTTGGGATTTCGGGAGGACTACCGCCCGACTTCTCTTTTATTTCCCATGCATTATTGTCTCGATGTCTGAATGCACTTGTTAACCTGTTCTTATGCTCCATGCTTACATTTGTTATATCTTATGTCCGAACTGTCTTGCGAGTACTTTCATAGTACTCACCTGGCTTGTTGATTTGGCCAGATGTTGACGAAGGCGATCTCTTGGATGAAGAGTTTGATAGTGCGTCCGACGCCTAGAGGAGTCCCAGTCAGTCCCGTGCGATCCTGGATATTGGTCACTTGTATTATATACGCTTCCGCCACCCGCAATAAGTCTCCTCGAGCCTCACTCCGATGCTCGAAGAGTTGTTAGTTTTTCAGGAGTCTTATCACCCACATCGCGGTGATATTTCCACCACCGTTGTTATCGTGAGTTAGTAGTTATGCCACCCTATCCGCCGTTATGTTTTATCGGCGTACATGTAATAAATTGTTGAGCAGTCCCCGCTCAACCTTGTATTATATTCAGTACTCCTGGTATTTTTCTTCTGTGACCAAGATATTGTCTACCAGTGAGAAGGAATTCTTCTTTACTGGTCCGTAAAAGGGATTGGTCTCTCAATAAATATTTTATTGAAAAACCGGTCGTGACATGAGGCTACCCCCGAGGGGGTCTTACGTCGTGCGCCTCGCGAGGCTTGGTCCCCCGCGAGGGTCTTGAGTGTTTGCTGGTGAAGATGGGCCATACGGGGCCACTGGTGGAGCCACACCGTGGGCTACAGGCAGGCAAGTCTGGGGACCCCCGTTCCCAGAACACCGACAACCTACTCTACTAACCGAGGCCAGTGTGGCCACAGTGCGCCCCTAGCCCTGCTGACACAAGCCGATGGCTACCAGGCGGTGCACCACTGTGGCCGAGCCGGCCCAACCACTCCGTGATGATCGACAAGATGGAGAACAGTTCCCTCTAGTGCACGGGGCCTGCGCCCAGAGAACCCAGCAAATCCTGGCACTCGGCGGGCCCCAGCACCGGCTTCCCAGGCGCTGACATCTCGGCCCTACGGCCTTGTATCTTTACCATTGTGACCCTGGGGGGTTGACCTATAAAAACCCCCAGGAGCCCCCATGTACACGGGCAGACACACAACCGATCCACCCATAGAACACACACACACGGAGAAGGAGCAGCCTAAGCCTTGGCCTGTCTTCCTCCCTCCCACAAACAACTCTAGGAGCAACTCTGTACTACTCCACATATAAACCACTTTCGGCAGGACTAGGGGTGTTATCTCTCCGGAGAGCCCCGAACCTGGGTATGTCTTGCATCCCGCGCGGGCTCATGCCGACCTCGCCTCTGGAGCCCACCGGTGCCCTCGAGCCTCCTCCTCTCTTTTGCCATCCTTTGGCATCTGTCGTGCGCCCACCACAACAGTTGGCGCCCACCGTGGGGCAGCTCGAGGTCCCGACCAGAGACATGTTCCAGACGGGGCTCCTCACCGACTTCGACAAGCCCGTCGCGCTGGCGGACGATGTCAGCGGCGCCCTCGCCGCCTCCTTCGCCGCACTTCGCCTCTCCTATGTGCCAGCGGCCGACGAGTACCCCAATGGGGTGGTCGACATCTCCGACTCTCCCGTCCCCCTCGGCAACGACGTTTCCGCCGGGGCGGCGGACCTCTGCGTCCGAGTAGAGGTGTTCACCACCGACACTGGCTCCTCCTCGTCCAACGCCGCGAGGAAGGCCGCAGAAGCCAAGGCCGCAGCGGATCGCACCAACGCGCCCAACCTACTGCACGCCACGATGCAGAGCCTCCGCGTTCCCATCACCACCGACATCGATGCCACCAACGCCGCCGAGACCCAGGCTCAGCTCGAGGAAGAGCGCAAGCGCCTGCTAGACGTGTCCGAGATGCTCGCTGCCACGCAGCGCTGTCTGGATTCCACTTAGCGGGAGCACGATTCTGCGTACGGTTTCACGCCTACCGCCGCCAAACCCAGGCTTGTCGCTGATGTGCGGGCCCGTGGCGGCGCCATCGGCCGCGCCCTTAGTGCAATCCGACCCGTCTACGACACCCCCGTGAAGAATATGCGCGCCGCGCAGGCCGCCGACGTCGGCTTGGAGCAGCTGGAGGGTGTGGAGCTGAAGGACCGCCTGCAGCGCGTAAACGAGCTCCTCGGCACCGTCAACACGCAGCAGGACCGTCTCAACCGCCTCCTCCAGCCCGCGAGATCCATCTCGCACCACACCAACGACCCCGAGCAGCAGAACACGACGTCCTCGCCACCCGGCGAAGCTCATTCCGACTGTGGCGCAACCGCACCCCAGCGACCGCCGGCGGCCTGGGTGACGAGCCGGCTCCGAAAGACCGGCGCCAGCAGGATCCTCCGCCGCAACCCGACCGTCGTGTTTAGCCGACCCAGCTCCCCGCGGCCCGGTGACCAGTCGGCTAGGACTGCGCGCCATTGATGACACCGACGCTCGTCACCGCCTCGACCAGCTCGCCCTCTCCTTGGAGCTGGAGGAGGACAACACCGTTGGGCCGACTTGCTTCGGTCCATGCATCCGGGACGAGACCTTCCACAAAAGGTTCACGCTCCCCCGCGACACCCCCAAGTACAACGACACCGTCAAGTCGGAGGACTGGCTCATCGACTACACCACCGCCATCGGCATCGCGGGCTGCAACCGTCGCCTTGCCATGCGCTACGCCCCGCTCATGCTCCGGGGTTCGGCCCGCACATGGTTGAATAACCTGCCGGCTGGCAGCATCAACGCGTGAGTCGACTTCGAGCAGGCCTTCATCCGCAACTTCACCGGCACCTACAAACGCCCCGGACGCCCTAGTCAGCTCGCCATGTGCATGCAGGGGCTGGTGGAAACCGGCCGCGGGTACCTCGCACGCTGGACCGACCTCTGGAACAGCTGCGAGGGCGTCCACGAGGTCCAGGCCATCCAGTACTTCACAAGCGGCTGCCGGGATGGCACTCTCCTCAAGCACAAGCTCCTGTGGTCCGAGCCAAAAACCATGACCGCACTCATGGTCACGGCGGATAAGTACGCCAACGCCGACTCCGCCATGAAGATCCAGGTGGTACTGGACGAAGCTGGCAAGGCAAAGCCAGTAGCGCCTCCCAACCCGGCCGGCGAGAGTAGCCGCCTGCAGAACAACAAACACAAGGCCGACCAGCCGGCCCAGCGCTATGACAACCGACTCGTCACGGCCGCCGAACAAGCACCCGCGACCGAGCCGGCCGCCAAACGCCGGCAAGACGGCGTGGCAACCCGCCATGAGCTTCGAGGAGATGCTCGACACTCCCTGCAAGCACCACAGCCGCGCAAGGCCGTCCATGCACACACTCCGGCAGTGCGTCATCGCTAAGCGCATCCTGAGGGGTGACATCCCGCCTCCTTCGGCTCCGACAACAGCAGCGGGGCCGCCGGCTCTGGCTCCTCCGCCCCACCCCCGGCCAATGGCGCAATGCGCGATGAGGTCTACCCCAACCGGAACGCGAGCAACATCGTCTTCACCAGCCTTGGTGACGACAAGCGTAGCAAGCGCCTGCTCCGGAAGGAGGTGAATACCGTCGTCCCGGCCAAGCCGGAATATATGCATTGGTCGGAGCGCCCGGTCAGCTGGACCCGGGACGACCACCCGGCCGTCATGCTGAACCCGGGTGGCTACACCCTCGTCCTCGACCCCACCATTGTCGCGCCTCGGCGCACCTGCAAGTTCTCATGCGTCCTCATTAATGGCGGCAGCAGCATGAACATCCTCTACCGCGACACCATGACCAAGTTTGGCCTCAAGGCCAAGGACTTGGAGCCATCCCGGATGGTCTTCCACGGCATCATGCCAGGCCTCTCCTGCTCCTCCATCGTCCGAATCCGGCTCGATGTCCTGTTCGGCACGAGCGATCATTTCCGGCGCGAGCCGATCTGGTTCAAGGTGATGGACCTGTCCAACGCATATCACGCGCTGCTGGGCCGGCCTGTGCTCGCCCAGTTCATGGCGGTCCCCCACTACGCTTACCTGAAGATGAAGCTGCCGGGTTCTAAGGGCCTCATCACCGTCGCCAGCGACTACCGCAAGTCCCTAGAGTGCGCCCAAGCTGGCGCCAAACTGGCCGAGTCGTTGGTCATAGCGGAGGAGCGGCCCCGGCTTGACCGGATCGTCGCAGAGGCCAACGAGACGCTGGCCGTGCCGGCTTCGGCCAAGGAGCCGGCGGGCGAGGCCTCCTTCCAGCCGTCCAAGGAGACCAAGAAGGTCAAGTTGAACCCGGAAGACTCCATCTGCAGCAAGTACGTCATCGTGGGCACCCGCCTTGACAGCAAATAGGAAGGCGAGCTCGTCGACTTCCTCCATGAGAATCGGGATATCTTTGCATGGACCCCAAAGGACATGCCGGGAATTTCGAGGAAGTACACCGAGCACAAACTTCACGTCCGAAGGACACCAAGCCTGTCCGTCAACCCCTACGTCGCTTCTCGGAAGAGAAGAGAAGAACCATCTGTGAAGAGGTCGCCAAGATCCTCGCGAACGGCTTCATCATGGAAGGGTTCCGCCCCGAGTGGTGATGTCTACTACACAACCTTCTTCTTGTAGACGTTGTTGGGCCTCCAAGTGCAGAGGTTTGTAGGACAGTAGCAAATTTCCCTCAAGTGGATGACCCAAGGTTTATCAATCCATGGGAGGCATAGGATGAAGATGGTCTCTCTCAAACAACCCTGCAACCAAATAACAAAGAGTCTCTTGTGTCCCCAACACACCCAATACAATGGTAAATTGTATAGGTGCGCTAGTTCGGCGAAGAAATGGTGATACAAGTGCAATATGGATGGTAGATATAGGTTTTTGTAATCTGAAAATATAAAAACAGCAAGGTAACTAAATGATAAAAGTGAGCACAAATGGTATTGCAATGCTAGGAAACAAGGCCTAGGGTTCAGACTTTCACTAGTGCAAGTTCTCTCAACAATAATAACATAATTGGATCATATAACTATCCCTCAACATGCAACAAAGAGTCACTCCAAAGTCACTAATACCGGAGAACAAACGAAGATATTATTGTAGGTACGAAACCACCTCAAAGTTATTCTTTCTGATCGATCTATTCAAGAGTTCGTACTAGAATAACACCTTAAGACACATATCAACCAAAACCCTAATGTCACCTAGATACTCCAATGTCACCTCAAGTATCCGTGGGTATGATTATACAATATGCATCACACAATGTCAGATTCATCTATTCAACCAACACAAAGAACTTCAAAGAGTGCCCCAAAGTTTCTACCGGAGAGTCAAGACGAAAACGTGTGCCAACCCCTATGCATAAGTTCACAATGTTACAGAACCCGCAAGTAGATCACCAAAACATACATCAAGTAGATCACGTGAATATCCCATTTTCACCACAGATAAGCACGTGCAAGACATACATCAAGTGTTCTCAAATCCTTAAAGACTCAATTCGATAAGATAACTTCAAAGGGAAAACTCAATCCATTACAAGAGAGTAGAGGAGGAGAAACATCATAAGATCCAACTATAATAGCAAAGCTCGCGATAAATCAAGATCGTGCCAAATCAAGAACACGAGAGAGAGATCAAACACATAGCTACTGGTACATACCCTCAGCCCCGAGGGTGAACTACTCCCTCCATGTCATGGATAGAACCGGGATGATGAAGATGGCCACCGATGAGGGATCCCCCCTCCGGCAGGGTGCCGGAACAGGGTCCCGATTGGTTTTTGGTGGCTACAGAGGCTTGCGGCGGCGGAACTCTCGATCTAGGTTATGTTCTGGGGGTTTCTGTATATATAAGAGGTTTTGGCGTCGGGAACAAGTCAGGGGGGGTCTCCGGGCTGTCCACGAGGTAGGGGGCACGCCTAGGGGGTGGGCGCGCCTCCCACCCTCATGGGTAGCCCGGGACTCTTCTGGCCCAACTCTTTTACTCCATGGCCTTCTTCTGGTCCAAAAATAAGCTCCGTCAAGTTTCAGGTCAATTGGACTCCGTTTGGTTATCTTTTTCTGCGATACTCAAAAACAAGGAAAAACAGAAACTGGCACTGGGCTCTAGGTTAATAGGTTAGTCCCAAAAATCATATAAAATAGCATATTAATGCATATAAAACATCCTAGAAGGATAATATAATAGCATGAACACTTCATAAATTATAGATACGTTGGAGACGTATCAAGTGGCTGGCCAACCCAGTCCTCGTCCTGAAGAAGAACAACACCTGGCGCATGTGCATAGACTACACCAGCCTGAACAAGGCTTGCCCCAAGGATCCCTTCGCCCTCCCGGGGATAGATCAAGTCATCGACTCCACCGCCAGAGCAGAAGCCGTCACCCCAACCGACATCGAGTTCGACTCGCCACCGAGTCGTGATGTACACTGAAGCCCAAGCCAAGGAAGCCCGCGAAGACGGCATCAACCTGCTAGAAGAAGCATGGCTTTTGGCGCTCAGCCGGTCTGCCATCTATCAGCAAGGTCTAAGGCACAACCATAGTAAGAAGATCAAGCCCCTCGCGTTCCGCGAGGGAGACCTCGTCCTCCGGCTTGTCCAGCAGCAAGCCGGCCAGCACAAGTTGGCCTCCCCATGGGAGGGCCCCTTCATTATCAGCAAAGCCCTGCGTGACCGCAATGCCTACTACCTCATCGATGCCCGCAAGACGAACAAGCGCAAGAGAGACACCGCCGGGGAAGAGACAAGCCGACCATGGAATGCAGAACTACTCCGCCCGTTTTACAGTTAGCTGTATGCACGTATGTATCACTGCCTTTTGTAATCGTATGAAAAACTATGGGATCCCTGAACGACGCTCGGGGGCTGCCCTTTCCTGCCAATTTATTATGTTCCACACAACCTTGCAAATTCTCTTAGAAACCTCCATCGCCGGGTTGACCCGTTCAACCCGGGGGCTCGGGGGCTGGCCGGCTTGACCACCACCCGCTGTCCTCCTTAGCACATCTCGACGTGTTCGGGTTGCCGCCGCCCTCCACTTTGCCCTGCGCCACAATACTGGCTTCGGCTGTCAGCCGACAAGAACTATGGGCCAGAGCACCAACACGCTGCGAAATGCTAAGTTAGGTCCGCCGGATTGGCCAACTCGGCCGCGCCACACTAAGTTGCCGCACGATCGACTGCTCGCCGGCCGGCTTCGCCGGCCGCCGCCAGCCGGCCCAGTGGGTGTTTCGCTCATGCTCACCGTTCGAAGGGCGTAAGTACCGTGCGCCTTCGAAGGGCCGAACTCCTTGTCACAGACTGAAACCCGGCTGTTCGACTCGCGTGGGGGAGGCCCAAGCAGGAGGCAAGCGAGAAAACGGCTCAGAGGACAAAGAGCAAAAGTGCAAGCATTCACGAAAATATTTACACTGCGATAAAATCTGGGCCCAAGGCCGAGGTTCATTACATTCACCAAAATACCCAAGTGGGTGGGTCGAACTACTACTTAACAAAAAATGCGGGAAAGATAAAAAAGGGTGTCACGACCGGTTTTTCAATAAAATAATTATTGAGAGACCAATCCCTTTTACGGACCAGCGAGGAAGAATTCCTTCTCACTGGTAGACAATATCTTGGTCACAGAAAAAAATACCAGGAGTACTAAATATAATACAAGGTTGAGCAGAGACTGCCCAACAATTTATTACATGCATGCCGATAAAACAAGACGGCGGGTAGGGTGGCAAACTACTAACTCACGATGATAACGGTGGTGGAAATATCACCACGAAGCGAGTGATATGATTCCAGAAGACTACAGCTCATCGAGCGTCGGAGTGAGGCTCGAGAAGACTTATAGCGGGTGGCGGAAGCGTATACAAAACAAGTGACCAAAATCCGGGATCGCGCAGGACTGACTGGGACTCCTCTAGGCATCGGACGCGCTATCAAACTCTTCATCCAAGAGATCGCCTTCGTCAACATCTGGCCAAATCAACAAGCCAGGTGAGTACTATGAAAGTACTCGCAAGACAGTTCGGACATAAGGTATAACAAATGTAAACATGAAGCACATGAACAAGTTAACCAGTGCGATCAGACATAGAGATAATAAATACTGGGTGCCAAGCGAGGGTCTGAATGACGCCTCGAGCGGAAACTGCAGAATATTAATACGGGTACCAAACGAGTGTCCGAAAGACTCCTCGAGCGGAAAAATGCGGAATAATAATACAGGTGCCAAACGAGTGTCTGAAAGACCTCGAGTGGAAAATGCAGAATAGTAATACTGGTGCCAAATGAGTGTCTGAAAGACTCCTCGAGCGGAAAATGCAGAATAATAATGCGGGTGCCAAAC